>NC_061105.1:12954150-12994150 GCF_015104395.2 Macrobrachium nipponense | reverse complement strand
CATGTCCTTTCATGGAATGCCCTTGGAATTAGACAATACTCCAGACTCACTGCACTCAGGACATGTTTATCGCCATCACCCACAAGTAATATTTATTCAAGAAGCCTTCCCTGGCGGTGCTCAGCCAGGTGATGAAGCTCCAACACTCTCCGGTTATGTTTCATATGTACATCATGTCAGGAATGGTCTTATTACTTACATCCACTCTCTCTCCCTCATCAACTCCTTCGCTCATCAGCAGATATTAACATGACCTTCCAACTTTTCAGGTTAAGATAGGTGATGGTCATATTCGTTTATGCAATGTTTACTCTGCCCCTGGCCTAATTAAACCTCTCGGCACTTCCTACACCTACAACCTTGGCATGATCTACATGGGTGATTTCAATGCCAGACACCCAGATCTTGGTGATGTCTCCTCCGATTCCCAACCGCAGTGGAGTTCCTCTGCTCAACTACATCCATCGTTACCATTTAACCCGTTGGGATATAGGTGGTGCCACACACATCCGGGGGGGCACTCTTGATCTATCCTTACATCTGGGCTCGTGGCATCACATGTCTCCTGTCATTCTGTTCCCTCGCTCTTTTCTGACCATGTTGCCTTATGCCTACAGTACACAATACAGACTCATCCAAGTGACCCCTATCATCGTACCCACCCGGATCACCATTCCACCCAAGTACTGTCCAACATATGTTTCATACATCTCCTCTGTCCTACCTACCTTTGATAAACACTCTCCAGAACACCTGTATAATTCTTTGGTAAAAGCTACCCATGACTTCTATCAACTATATATTGTCAGACCTCACATTAAAAGTCATATTGTTTGCCCATGCCTGGACCTTGGATCAACGCATTATGCAAGCAGAAAGAGTTGCAGCTGATGCTGGCCTTGCCTTTCAGACACAACCGACTCCTAACCATCTACTTCAGTATCAGCAGGCGAGGGATGATTTAGTTGCTCTCCAGAAGTGTGTCTACACTGAGTCATGGTATAAATACACTGACCTAATTAACCACCAGACTAGCATTGGGACCATGTGGCATCTCATCAAAAGGACTGTCAAGGAAAAAAACCACATGTGCACTTCATCACAGTCCACAAGCATATGTCCAGGATCTCATCACTACTGGTCAACCCAGTCACGGTCCAGTAATCTCCCTGTACAAATCCAAGAAGCACTTTCTTCCCAGAGCAATTTACGCAACCTTCGTCTGATGGCTGCATTGTTGGAATCAGACAAGGAAGACAAAGAGCTGATCACTGAGGATGAGCTGCGACGTGCTATATGGGGAAAAAAAATTCTGCTCCTGGGAATGATGGCCTTACTTATCAAGTGCTTCGTCTCCTCCAGAAGGTTCCTGGAAATCCTCTTCTACAATTGTATAATCTTTGCTACCAACATGGATATGTACCTGCTGGCTGGACCATTAGCACAATTATTCTATCCCAAAGCCTGGAACTGTACATATCGGCCTATCTCCCTCACCTCATGTTTTAGTAAAGTGTTTGAGGCGTATATTACTAACCAGGCTAATGTACGGTTGCAAAAAAAGCAAAAACTCCCATTTGTATGGCTTTCTTCCTCAGAGGAGTACTCATCACTGTTTAGCTGAACTCTACTCCCGATTGTCCTCCAACAGTGTAGTTGCCTTCCTTGACCTCAAAAGTGCTTTTGATATAGCCAACAGAGATATCATTCTTGATCAGCTTGTCGACTTTGGTATCAGAGGAAACCTTCTGAAGTGGATAAATGGTTATCTCAGTAACAGAAAATCACGTGTTTTTTTTAAAGGTGCATGTGGCTCCTATGAAAATTTTGAGCTTGGCACACCTCAGGGCGTGTATTGAGCCCATTTCTTTTTAATATACTTATGCACCGTGTACTGTCTCTCCTCCCTGCTATCCCTGGAATCACTGTAACCTGCTATGCTGATGATGTCTGCATCCACTCCACTACCCCTCGAGACCTTCAGCGTGTCCGTTCAAGACTTCTACAGGTCCTGTACCTCCAGTGGCCTTATACTCTCCCCAGAAAAAAGCAAAATCTTCTCTGCCCGGAATCTCCGAGGACCTGCCAGAGTTTCATTATGGGTGGGATATTATACCTCACTGCACACAGTATACATATCTAGGTGCACCAGTCAGGATCACCCCTGCTATACCTGCACGACAACGAATCCACCCATGGTGATAAACCTTCTTGATCGACTGGAGCCTCGCTTACTCCCATCAAGTGGCTTGCCACCAGGGCCACAGTATATCTATTCCCGTGGCTAAAACCCTCTATATCCTCTTCCTAAGGTCAGTTGTTGACCTATTATCTCCTGCTCTAATTCAATTACCCAGACAGGCGTTACAAACCTCTAGAACTGTTCCAAAATAGAGTAATGAGGTTTATCCTAGGATGCCCTCCTTCCACTACGGATAGTCAACACTGCAGACCGAACTCATGTTACCTCCATTAATAGAGAGAATTTATGCCAATGTACTTTGTTTCTGTTAAATGTCTACATTCTCCACAATTTACTCCAAACTTCTCTGCTGTCCTCAGAGCATCACTTGACGAAGATGCACCAAGACCTCAACTCCGCCAGGGGGCCATAACCTAGTTAGGGCAGTATGTGAAAATCTTCGACACTTGATATCGTGTACCTGAGCAAGCAGTCATCCAAGATTTGCCACCATGGCAGGTTCCTATTCCTGCTGTCACTTTCACTCCAACCTCTAAAGATGCCCATACCAGTCTACAGAAGCAGCTGGTTTTGGAAACAATATCCAAAGTGTCAAGTTTCAGTTCCTGCAGGACACACAATCTACGTTGATGGCTCAGTACAGGCAGATGGAAGTGCAGCATGTGCTATGTTCTCCCCCACTTTAGAATCTCCTGAGGGTGGGTGGCATGGTCGTAGGTTGCCAAACTCATCCAGTTTCCACTTATTGCGAACTTCAAGGTATATGGGATGCAGTAACCCTACTTGTTACAGAAATGTGAATGGATTGGTGATCTGTGACTCCAAATCTGCACTCCAGGCACTGACATCTTCTAGGCCCAACTGTGGCCGTGTTGTGCAAGACATATTGTGTCAACTCGTTGCTGCTTACAATGCCTCGCTTGTCTTGTCTTTCATGTGGATGCCCTCCCATATTGGGCTTGCTGGGAATGACATGTGGACAGTCTTGCTAAAGCTGCCTGCACGCTGGACCTTGATGACAGAAATGTTGAGCCCTCACTTCGCTGCCTTAAACATAGAATATATTCAGCCGCTTTTGCCTGTACAGTACAGCGTAGGGATGCAGAGAGGGGCACTAGTGTTTCCATACAACATCATGATAACTTTCTGCAGAGCCTTCACAGTACCGGCGACGTGGACATGGTGCGTAGGATAATGTTGTAAGTGCCAGGATAAGGTTGGGATATCGTCCTGTGTGGCAGGTTGGACAGACACTAGATATACACTAACCTCATGTAAACTGTGTAACCTTGCTAATGCCAATAACCTTGAACACTACTGCCTTCATTGCCCCACTGTCAGGAATCTGTTACCTCAAGGACAAAATTTACTTCAAACCTGCCAATATTTACTCAAAGATGACCACCTAGACATAATTTTGACTCGTCTCCTTCACTTTGGTGGCTGCTAAATTGTCTGTTGCAGTTGTTGTGATAATAGAATACGATCTCATATATGTTATTTTGTAACTGATATACCGATGATTCAATGCTGTAATTTCATACAATGAACTTACCTGTCAGATATTTACATAGCTAAGACTCCGTCGTCCCCGACAGAAATTCAAATTTCGCGCCACTCGCTACCGTAGGTCAGGTGATCTACCGTGCCTGCCTGGGCGGCAGGACTAGAACCATTCCCGTTTTCTATCATATTTCTCTGTCGCCGGTGGTATCAACATTGTTGTTACTACCTCCTGACTGGAATTTGCTTTTCAAGACTTTATTGATCATCTTTATTGGATTTCTTGGTGACGTACTGGATCGTTGTTTTGGCATTCGCTACTGTGGACTGGATTTGGACTTGATTTTGATTTTTCTAATAGAATGTCTGATTCAAGTGTTAGTGTGAGAGTGTGTGTGAATGTAGGCTGCAAGGTGAGGATAACCGAAGGCTTCGGTTGATCCTCACACTGTATGTCGTAAATGTAGGGGGTTTGACTGTTTCTTTGGCTAACACCTGTATTGAGTGTGAAAAGTTGGATGCTAATGAATGGAAGACTCTAACTTCTTACTTGAAGAAGTTAGAGAGGGATAAGGATTAGACCAGTGTTTCTCACGTGGGCCATATGGCCCCCTTGGGGGCCATGAGATTTTTTTCAGGGGCCACAAGGCAAAATTTGAAAAATGGGGGGCCATGGGGGGCCACAGAAAAATTTAGGACCCACATATATAAATGTGTAATATTTTGAAATAAATCATTAATATGCTTGAGTTTAGTTTGAAAATCATTCAATTCAATATACCAGGTAATTTTTGCAGACAGTGAAATATTCAATAATCTCTTCACTCTCTCTCTCTCTCTCTAGCTGGCAGAGTGGTAAAGGCTGAACTATGACCCTTGACAAAAAACCATTAACTCTCTCTCTCTCTCTCTCTCTCTCTCTCTCTCTCTCTCTCTCTCTCTCTCTCTCTCCCTCTCTCTAGCAGGCAGAGTGGTAAAAGACTGAACTATCAAAGATTATGCTGACTGGTAAACTTCCGAACGACAACCATTAGATGTTTATAAACAATTTTAACAGCAACGCTATATGGGTAAGTAAGCCTCATACTATCGGTGAATCTCTGATCATGCCGGCAGTGGCTGTAGTGCTTTCAACAGTCATGAATCAGAGTCCACAAGAAGTAACTAGTGTTATTCCTCTGAGCAACTCCTCAGTATCACGCCGTATTGATGAGATGGCAGCTGATGTTGAAAACCAATTAATCTCAAAAAAACTGAAGGTGAATGATTTCTCGCTTCAACTCGACGAATCAACTTTACCTGATAATTCTGCTCTTTTGATGGCATTTGTGAGGTTTCTTGATGTAGATGAAATATGTCAAGAAATGCTTTTCGCATTGAAATTAACGACTGACACTAAAGGAGAATCCATCTTCAAAAAACCTGAGGTCTATTTTTGATGGAGAACAACATTCCACTCAAGAACATTGTGGCTTGTGCAACAGATGGCGCTGCTGCTATGATAGGAGAGGTATCGGGGATTCAGTGCTTACTTAAAAAAGCTGTTCCTAATGTCGTTTGTGTGCACTGTGTTGTTCACCGGCAGGCACCTGGTTGCCAAAAACCTAGCAGGACGTCTTCATGAAGCACTTGGGCATGTTATCAAGGCTGTCAACTTGATAAAAAGTATTGCACTGAAAGATCGCCTCTTTCAGCAATTATGTGAAAAGAACCAAAAAATGAAGAATTTGAAAAACTTGTGGTTGCACACAGAAGTCAGGTGCTAAATTTCTAAAGGTAATTGCCTGAACCGTTTTGTTGCACTTTGGGACAGTGCTACTCTTTCTTTCTTTAGATTGGACAGAAACTTGGAGAAACTTGTTGATGCAAAGAGTGACATTTTCTACCTGTCTGACATATTTGAAAAGCTAAATGTTCTGAACAAAGAGCTTCAAGGAAATAACTCCACCATGTTTTCCCTGCAAGGAGGCAATTACTACATTTAAAGGGAAACTCAAGCTGTTCTGGTTGAAACCTTGGAAGACGAGAGTTTGCACAGTTTCCTTCCTTAGCAGTTATATCCACCGATCTGCTTGATGATGACAGCCTAGCAGTGTATGTTTGACCATCTGAAGCAGTTGCATAATGATATGGACACTCGCTTCTCTGACCTACTCCAAATGACTGTGCCACACTGGTTTGTGGATCCCTTCATTGCTGATGTATCTGAAGTTGATGTCACCCTACAAGAAAGTCTCATTGAACTTCAGAATAACACAACAGCTCAAGCAAGGTTCAAGCGTGGAGGACACCAGAAGCTGTGGATGAATCAAGATGTGTATAAGAAGTACCCAATACTCTGGAAAGATGTGAAGTTGCTCTTACTTGCCTTTCCCACGTCTTACTTGGTTGAGACTGGTTTCAGTCGGGTGATGTTACCTGCTGTCAAAGACACGAAATCGCCTTGACATAGAAAAAAAAAAAGGCGATTTACGTCTCTCTCTGACAGCTTTCAAGCCAAACATTGACAAGTTGGCAGCCTTGCATCAGTCACAGGGATCCCACTGAAACCTTTCAAGATAAAGCCAATTGTACCTACATGTATTCCTTGTTTTTTTATTCCTTTTGTAAATAGATAAGTGTTCAAATAAATATTTTTCCAATTAATATTGGTATTTGATTCATGCCTGAATTAGTGTTTTGAGTACATGGTACTACTCAAACTAGAACCATTAATATACCTTCCCTAGGCGTATTAAGGTGATGGACGGAAGGCGGGTGTGTGTGTGTGTGGGGGGGGGGGGGGTAAGAACTCAGAGTTGGCATGGAGGGGCCACAACAACTTGCACTGGATTGAAGGGGGCCACCACCAGAAAAAGGTTGAGAAACAGTGGATTAGACGGGCTGCACAAAAGAGTGTGAGTACAAGGTCTATTGAGCCTTTTTCTGAGTCTAACTCTCCTTTTGTTAATGAATATGATTCTCCCTATGTATCTGAATCCTCACAGGCTTTGCATTCGGATTCGGCTTCTGAAATCGCCAATCTGAAGGCTACTCTTCGTAAAATGAGACAAGATGGCGGCCATGTAAGGTAAGGCTAGTGATTGTGATTTACTAAGTGAAGTGAGTGTTCCCAGTGTTGTGGAGGGGGCGTCTGACCGTCCCTGCGATGCTCCCAGGCCTAGACCTCTTCCAAACTCACATCACCCAGAGGAGTAGGAAAGTCGAAGTCGTACGGAGGTTGTGGGGAATCCCCAACGGTCAGGCGTCCCTTCAGCAGGTTCTGTTTCGTTACAGTCTGCTCAGGACCGCTCTAATAGAAGCGTCCTACGAGATTGTTTCTCGTCGTCCGGTTCTCCTTCACCTAAACGAGGGTGGAAGGACTCGGATCTTTCTAGGCCACTGAAAAGGCATTGGAAAGAGCGCGGCGTTCGACTCGAGCCCGGAACGCTTCTCGGAGGAAGCTCCTTCTTCTATCAAGAAGGATAAGCTGGTTTCGACGCCTCCTAGAGCAGTATTTTGAGGATCGCACTCCTTCGAGTTCTCCTGCTTCTTCTATTGAAGAGGACGCTGGGGTGGCTTCCAAGAGGATATTGCTTGCAGTTCAAGAGTAGATTGCCTCTTTGGGTTGGAGTTCTTTCGAGGGATCCCCCTCGCAAGAAGGACGCTAGACTTCCTATTAAGAAGTCTCGTTCTATTCTTTCACCAGCCAGACGTGAAGCGTCCGCCAGACATGGGACGTCTTCCAGGCGCGAAGAGTCGTACAAACGTCAGGATCTATCCGAGCGAGTTGCTCTAGATCAGGATACGCTCAGGCGTGAGGCGCCAGCCAGGCGCGAGGCGCCAGTTTAGGCGTGGAGGAGCCAAGCGCGAGGCGCCGCCAAGCGCAAGGATTCAGCCAAGCACGAGGCGCCAGCCAGGCGCGAGGAGTCAACATTGCGTGAGGCGCCAGACAAGCGCGAGACGTCAGCCAGGCGCGAGATGCCAGCCAGGCTACACGCTCCAGCCAAGCGTGAAGCGCCAGCCAAGCGCGAGGCGCAAGACAAGCGCGAGGCGCGCAAGCACAAGCGCGAGGCGCAGACAAGCGCGAGGCGCCAGCCAAGCGCGAGGAGCTGTTCAGGCGCGAGAAGTCAAGCAGACTCGCAGACTATTCTTTTAGACGTGAGAGAGAGTCGGTTCACTCTTATGAGCCCTCTCCTAGTAGGAGTTTGTCACCAGTAGAGAGAGACGGGATGAAGATCCTCTCGTTTTTCAGGCCGATTCTCCACAAGGTGTAGAAGGAGATTCGGAAGAAGAGGGTGACGGTTGAGAAAGAGTCTCGGAACTATAAAGTTCTGACTGACCTTCTTTTACGGAATCGGAGATTCTTTCACTCCTGCCGCTCCTACCTTCACCTCGATCACTGTTTTCGAGTGCGATTGTGCCTAAGTCTTTGTCGGTCTTGAAGATGAGACCTACGATCTCTATGAAGAGAGCGCTTCAGGTCCTTAGACAAATGGATGTTGTCTAAGAAGGATCTGGGCAGGACCACCTTCTGTATGCCTCCAGCCATACTTTCTGGCAAGAGAGGTTTCTGGTACCGAACTGGGGAGAACATGGGCCTTTCTCCTCCCAGCGGCAGCCGAAGCGGACTTTTCAACCTTGGTTGACTCGTCAAGGAGACACGCTTTGAATGGAGCTCGCGTGTCTTGGGCGATTTCGGAGACGGATCATCTCCTCAAGGGACGCTTCCATATTTTGGAAGTGTTTAATTGTTTCCTAGACTGGTCCCTTGGGGTGATGTCTAAGAAAGCTCATGACTCGGATGGTCTTGACCCCGAAGTCATTCTGAGTATTCTTGCTTGTATTGACAGGCGGTACAAGACGGATCAGGAGAAATCTCCTCTCTTTTCGGAGCAGTACTCCTTAAGAAGAGGAGTATTTTTAGTTCCTTCCTAACCAAGGCGGTTTCTCCCTCACAGAGAGCAGCCCTGGTTTTCGCTCCCATGTCTGACTTCCTGTTTTCCTTCTCGTTAGTGAAGGACATTTCTCGATCACTGACTGAGAAGCGACTCAGGAACTTCTCCTGCAAACTGCAAGTAAGAAGAGAACACTTGTTTCAGTTGACAAGAAAGGACCGACTTCTACGGTTCAGCCCTTTCGAGGAGGGCCTCTCTCCAGAGCTACCTCTAAGAGAAGAGGTCTTGAGAGAGGAGAGGTAAGGCTCCTTCCCGTCCCTTTAAGAAAGAGAAGTGAGACAGACAGCCTCCAAACACCAGTGGGGGCCAGGCTTCTCGAATTTGCAGACGCCTGGTCACTCATAAACTCAGACGCCTCTTCCATGTCCATAATCAGGAAGGGATATCTTATCCCCTTCCAAGACAGTCCTCCACTAACGACCATTCCGCGGGAACTGTCAGCCAGATACAGGGACCCTGTACTGAGGGATACTCTTCGTCTGATGGTGAATCAAATGTGGGACAAAAGAGCTATAGAAATGGTTCTAGAGCAAAAACTCTCCGGGGTTTTACAATCGGCTTTTCCTGGTTGCGAAAGCCTCGGGGTGCTGGAGACCAGTTCTAGATGTCAGCGCTCTGAACAAGTTCGTTCGAAAGGAGAAGTTCTCTATGGAGACTTCGGCCTCAGTCCTTGCGGCGTTACGTCAAGGAGATTGGATGGTGTCGCTGGATCTCCAGGACGCCTATTTTCATGTCCCGATTCACCCTTCGTCGAAGAAGTACCTCCGTTTCATGACGGGGGGGAAGGATCTTTCAGTTCAGGGCCTTGTGTTTCGGCCTGTCCACAGCTCCTCAGGTCTTCACAAACCTGATGAGGAATGTGGCGAGGTTTCTTCACCTCAAAGGCGTCAACATCTCTCTATATTTGGACGATTGGCTCATCAGGGCCAGAACAGAACAGAGACAGTGTTTGGAGGACCTTTCTTTGACCCTAGACCTGATAAAGGCGTTGGGACTACTCGTGAACCTCGAGAAGTCACAGCTGATTCCCAGACAGAACTTGGTCTATCTGGGGATTCAGATGGATTCTCGGGGGTTTTCGAGTATTTCCTTCGCAAGAGAGAATCGTGAGAGGCTTGGAAAAAGTCTCTCTCTTCTTAGGGAAAAGAACGGACTTCGGCGAGGGAATGGTTAAGCCTGCTAGGCACCCTTTCCTCGCTCGAAACAGTTCTTTCCTCTAGGAAGACTACATCTTCGCCCTCTTCAGTTTTTTCTTAAGGAGATCTTGGAACTGAAAGACGGGACTTCTCTCCGACAGTTTTTCTCCTTCCAATGGAGATGAAACCACACCTGCAATGGTGGTTGTCCCCTCTAAAAGAGAACAAGGGAATTTCTCTGGAAGTGCCGAACCAACCCAAGCCGAGTGTTGTATTCCGACGCATCGGAGAAGGGTTGGGGAGCAACACTATGGACCGAGAGAAGTGTCAGGCACCTGGAAGCAGCACAGGTGTCTGGACATAAATTGCAAAGAACTTCTAGCAGTTCACTTGGCGCTAAAGTTCTTCGAACCCTTTGTGACGAACAGTGTGGTCCAAGTGAATGTGGACAACACTACAGCCCTGTCCTACATTCGGAAGCAAGGAGGAACGCACTCAGTGTCGCTTTAACGAGATAGCAAGAGATCTGCTAATTTGGGCCTCACAAAGAAACATCTCCCTCCTGACAAGATTTGTTCAGGGGAGAGAAACGTCAGGGCGGACAGACTGAGCAGGAGAAGCCAGGTCCTTCACACAGAATGGACTCTTCATTCAGAGGTGTGTCAGAGTCTTTGGGATCTTTGGGGCACTCCTCACGTAGATCTGTTCGCCACATTCCTTTCCAAAAGGCTGGAAGTCTTTTGTTCAGTTGTGGAAGACCCAAGACTCTCGTGGTCGACGCCCTTCCCTGCTGGACTGGTCTCATGTGGACGTGTACGCTTTCCCCCCTTTCAAAATCCTGGGACAAGTGTTGAGAAAGTTCGTAGCGTCCAACGGGACAAGGATGACCCTGATAGCCCCGTTTTGGCCAGCACAAGATTGGTTTGCAGAGGTGCTGGAGTGGACAGTAGACTTCCCAAGATCCCTTCCAAAAAGGATGGCATCTTCTCAGACAGCCACACTTTGAGAGGTTTCATCAAAACCTCCCCGCTCTCGCTCTGACTGCCTTTCGACTATCGAAAGACTTGTCAGAGCGAGGGGGTTTTCTCGCAAAGCTGCAAGCGCTATCGCTAGAGCCCGCAGAGCTTCCACTAGACGAGTCTATCAGTCGAATGGGAGGTATTCAGAAGGTGGTGTAAGTCTAAGAAGTTGTCCTCCTCCAGTACCCTCTATAACCAAAATCGCTGATTTCCTTTTGTTGCTTGAGAGAGGTCTCTCATTTGTCTGTATCGATGATCAAAGGATACAGGAGCATGCTTTCGGCAGTATTTAGAAACAGAGGCCTAGACATTGCTGAGAATAAAGATCTGCACGATTTGATTAGATCGTTTGAAACGACAAAATCGAAGGAACTAACTCCTCCCAGCTGGAACCTGGACGTAGTTCTCAGTTCCTTTCGTCTGACAGATTTGAGCCTCCCCACGTAGCTTCGTTCAGGGATATAACAAGAAAATGCTTGTATTGCAATACACCCCCTGAACACCTGAACTAGCCCTGGTCACTGACCAGCCCGAACTATATCCCCACACATTTACACCCAACTAAGTGGTAATTTTAACTGTCAGTGTTACCAACGCTGCAGGTAAAATCTAGTCAAATGAGTTACCTGTGTTACCGTTGGCAACGCTGCAGCAAATACCTGCCACCCCCCCCCCCAGTGGCCTGTCCTCTCATTCCTCAATTGATTGTTTTTTTGTTCCGCCTTGCTGTGCGGATCAGTCCCACATCAGGCGAACTTTTGGTCATTTAGCCCGACCCCACTCAAAGAGTTGTTTTTCGCATCTTGGTTACAACAACGAATTTTCCCGTTTCACTTTGGATAGCTACTTTGTTACTCGCTATGGATAAGTTAGGAAATAAACGTCATTGCCTTCTACAAACGCCTCGGCGATCGAGCCTTCTACTGCTGATATGTTGGTGCTCATCGGCTCTAAAATAACGTTGTCGCCGACTGCAAACGCCTCTGCTTCTACTTCATCTACAGTTCGACGATCGAGCCTTCTACTGCTGGATATGTTTGGTGCTCATCGGCTCTGCACGCCCTTCAAGCGTTGGATGAGTACCCGCATACATGATCGACGTTTCTTTTCGTTATTTCGTGTAGTAAGGTTTAGTGCAATACTAGTCAGAGATGTTTGTCTTGGTCAGGAGACAACGAACATTAGTTAGTTATTCCAGAGATTAGTGGACAGGTTATCATCTAGTATGTTAAGAATATTTCTAGCCTGACGAATATTTAACAAAATAGAGAGATGGTACTAGTAGTATAGTGAATTCTAATCGTTCTTTTTCAGCCCCCCTGCCTGTTCCAGAACCAGCCCTAACGGGTGCTGGGGGTAATGGAGAACCGCAAAGCCTCCGAGTGGGTAGGTTCTGGGTCGCCGGCCCCCCCGGCGCGGAGCAGGCAGGTGTTGGCAGCAGATTTCCCCTCCCCTCGATTTGTAAAGTTTTCTCAGGATGATGAAATTTAGGTCTGATACAGACGAGTATGGGATAATTGGCTAAATAGTGTTTAAGGAAGAGAAGTGCAGGCTTCTTCCGGTCGGTTTTCTATTATAAGTAGTAGTTTTTATAGAGGGACAGTGTCCCTAGAGCCTATTAGGTGTTTCTTGCTTCTAGTTCCTTTCGTCAGAATCTTTTAGGCCATGGTTGGCCGTTCAGTCTGGTTTGGGTCTGTCGGTTCTGAAGGGTTGAATACTTATCCTTCGTCTTTAAGGTTACTTTCTCTACTTATACGATAGCGTAATTTTTAATATCGACTAATTCTCTGTTTCAACGCATATCGACGTACGATAATTCGTTATGTAGAGAAATCGAATAAAATTAACTACGGCTAAGCCTAGTGTTCACGATGATATATGTACAGTAGCCTAGCCTAGCAAAAGTATTCGCTGTACTACATAACGGTAGTGATTTTTATAGTGGCTAACGCTTTAGGCTCAGGCATTCTGACTACGGATAATTTCAGTACAGATGTAATTGAAACGAACAGAATCCGATCTTAGTATAATTCATATGAATGTAATCGAACAGAATGAAGATCAGATTCTGTCCGACTAAAGCATTTAGTGTATTGTATGTATCATCATATTAGCGTAGTATAAATACTAACTCGGCAGTCATTCACGCTCTGGAATCACTGATGGCGAATACGGGTTTGCGTCGCCGTATCCACCTCATTCTTGTCCTGATTGGCTAGCGTAACTAACGTAACAACTCTTTCCTTACTTAGGTCAGGTTTGTCGTCTTGTTAAGGAGACGTGTTTTCAACTATGTTGGACATTTAACATAGTCAATACTGGTATCTTGTGGCATATAATTAGATGTCGGATACTATAAGGAATTCGTTGTTATGACGTCTTCATAACGTTTAACAGACTAATGGCTGTCAGTATTACATTGTGCTTATGTTAATTACAGTTACAAAAGAATTACCAGTTGTATTATTAAATTACAGTGACAACTGAAATTATATTTGGCCTAATAAAGTTAATTTTAATTACCTTAAAATGTAATTTATTAATTTTCAATTAAATTGAAATATGTATTTATTACTTTTCAATTAAATTACAATTACACAAGCTTGTCAAAACAGCACTGTTGTGAGGAGGCGTGGCTTAAACAGACAATGATGCCGGCTAGTCTTTTTTCCTTGGCTCCAGATTCAACCATATCACTTGGTCTCGGCTAATGTTTTTGTTTCTAGTTACCATAATGAGTATCTGGATACTTAGCTTATAAAACGAAGTCATGCTGTTCGTCTTACGATGTAATTTAAGGCCAAAATTTGACTGATACGTCTCATTGGAAGCTAGTTTCCCTCGGCTTAGATGCGTAAATTTAACGATTCGTTCGTTTTCACTCGTTTTCATAGGTATTACGAACCTTACACTTGATTAATCTTTACCGGTGTGAAACAACAGTAAACGAGCTCTTTCATGCTGTTACTTTATTTTACCACGGCTGCGTTTGAATTCATACAAAAGCTTGGGACCTCTATCCAGGTTGCTGATGCACGTAATTTTGCCTTATCAGCTTCAGCTACATTTATAACATGAATACAGTAATTACCGTCGTACGCGGATGAATACAATAAACAGCGTTGTTATCGGATTCGATTACTTTCGCACGCCGATCAATACAATAAAGTGATGTTGCTAAAGGATTCGATCGTATTAGCAACAAGTTCTCGTTCGGTTGTTCATAGCAGTACGCAGTTATACGAGTATATTATCATTAAGATAATACCTTTTAACTTAGAAGAGGGTGCAAATTTATGGAGGTGGAGAAGTTAGACGATTGTAATATTCTCTCTCTCTCTCTCTTACTTTCCTGATTTCATTTTTTTTTCTCTACTATGCTGTTTTTCCACCCTCTCCTAACAATTGACTCGTTGTGCAACAGAGGTTTTTCTTCCTGTTACACCTTTTCAAACATTTTTCTGTCAATTTCCCTTCAGCGCTCAATGACCTCATAGTTCCCAATATTCGGCCTTTGGCCTAAATTCTATTTTAAACCCTACAATCTCGCTGTCTGATGCACAATGCGCCTACGCCAGCTGCGCGAGAGATATAGGAAGACTTATTGCAATGTAGTTTCGATTTTAAAATACTAACCCCATCGTAAAATCGAATTAACGCAAGTTAATTACAGTAGCTTCAATACGGACTGTATTCACGACCACGTCTTGAATAATTTCCTGATTTTCTAATGTTTCTCAGATTATCATGGGGAACAGAGTCGGTCCTAGTTTTCTCTCGCCCAGTTTTTCTGTTAAAACAAAAACCTTATATTGTCTTTACACAACCTTCTTCAGCTGCTCATTCTTCGGATGTCGCTTCGGAGTCTTCTCGCTCGACGCTCATACTGTTTATATTTACCATCACCTCAAAATTGTTTCTATAGGCCAGTTTTCATTGTTCCTCATCCTGAAATTTGAGAAGATTTCAACTCTCTCTCTCTCTCTCCTCTCTCTCTCTCTCTCTCTCTCTCTCGTCTCTCTCTCTCTCTCTCTTCTCTCTCTCACCGGGGTTAAAGGAAATAATTTGGAGGGGCTGCCTTCGTAGCACCTTCCACGGGTCCTGTAGTCTCAGGCTGCTGATGTTGATGCTTCAAGGCGGTTCCGCAACTCCGTACTTTTTCATCCTTACTTGTTTTGAGACGTAATGTGTCCTCCGTAGTTCTTGAGGAGGCTACGGCAGTTGGAGATTCACCTGCGGCCATCGTTGATTGTATCGATACCGGTTTTGTCACCACCACTCCTTTCATAGGGTAAGTTAGTAATCTTCCTTCTTCGTTCCCATTTATTTATACCTTAGGAGTGTGAGACGTAACGTGCTTACCGCGGTAATTTCCGGGGGGGGGGGGCTACGCCGTTCGCAGTTCGTCTGCATTGTAATTAGGCACCTTTTGTGCCCTCGGCCCCCTTTCTTAGGGTAGCTGGTAATTCCTTCTGCGGCTCCCATTGGTTTCCGCAGTTCGTAACCCGTTATTAAGCACTGTACCGCACAGTTAGTTCTCCACCTGCACAATATTGGCGCTAGTGTTCCTGTGGGTTACTCGGTAGTGACTTTTCCTCTCTCTCCTTATTTTCTCAACTTTTTCCTGCTGCTTTTTCTGTTCCGTCCTTATGGGATTTTCAAGGTGGGTTCGAGACCCTTGATTCCGTGTCTGGGAGTACTTCTTTCCGTCACTTGCTTCGGATTCCAGTCTAGTTTAGTACGTATTGGTAAGGGAGTTAGTTGGATCGCGTTTTGCGACTCTTCGCTCTTAAGGGTGTTTGCTGCGCCTATTGTAGTCGTTTCTGGTCTCGTGTCATAGTCAATGGTGAGTGCGGAGTTTCGCAGTAAATTGAGACTGGTTCAAGGTTAGGTCATCGTCTTGGTTGGTACATGTTTGGCGCAACAGTATGGGAGTGACTCGCATGCGTGGTCGTTCATCGCCAAGGTATTTTCGGCTCAGGCGTAACGTTATCGTCACTGGAGAGTGATGGTATCCGCAGTCGAGTGACTAACTCTTACAGGTTTTGCGGAACTGTTGACAGACGTTCGCTCTTGTGAGTGGGTGGACAGCGTCGGACAGCAGGGGTTACATCATGATGTCTTGGGGGAGTGCGGGTTGCGCAGTCGAGTACGACTTGCACAGTAGTTTATGATCTTCTTGTTGGTATATAATCGTTGCGCAATCGGATCGGTAGGCTCAGATATGATGGGATCTTATCGTTTCGTATACGAGCAGCCAGGTGTAGTAGGTTCCGGTTCTTGGGTGCTGCTTTTCTGGGTTCGGCTTTTCTCCTTTGTTTTCCTGTTCCGGTGTGGCCGGACAGGTCTGACAGAGGATAGATACCTTTGAAGAGAGACTCGTTTGCTAGTTGTGGGTTTTTTTTGTTTTTGTTTCTCCGGCGAAGGAAGCGAGTATAAACGGATTGTGGACTTTGTCCATTCTATCTTTCCGCATTCCAGGCTCCGGAGGGATCTCAGTTAATTCATGTAATGTTTGATATGTTGTATTCAACCTAACCAGCAGTCTCTCAAACATCAAGTAGGGTAGTCTGGTTTCGGCGAGTCGGGCAGTTTTTGGGGAATGACTTAAGCTAGCATCATTTTTCTGTATGAGGTAGCGGGTAACTCCTCTGCCGGAGTCCGACTTCCGGTTTACGAGTCAGTTGAGGTTTTCTCTCTATTGGGTTCCTTCATTGGATTGTGTGGTAAGGGTTACGGATCATGAGGCTCGTATTTGGAGGACACCTTTCACAGCCACTCTGTGTGGATGTGGTGAGAGTTGATAGTTGGTTCTCTGAGCCTGGTACTGTTTGATAACCTCTTCACATTTGGTTTCGAGGGGGTTCGGGGGGTTTGCATACCAGACTAACATTTCTGAGGGTTATGATATGTTTTTGGCAAGGAGAGGAGGGACTATTGTTAAATCATTGCTTATCCGGACACTCATAAGAATGGACTCTTAGTCAATCCAAGGGCGCAAGTATGCGGAGGGCTACCCTTTGGCTTCCAGATGAATGTTTCGCTGTCGGCGATTGTGTAGGTTTTTTTTTCTTGAGGTGGTTTTTCACAACACCGTACCTTAAGGAATTTCACTTTCTTCAGAGAGGTTACTCTCGGAGTCCTGTCGTTTGCGGTAACTCAGTTTGATAGTTGGCTTGGTGAGATAGGGTGTTAGAAGTTTAGGTAAGCAGTGATAGTCTAAATGAAACTTCAGGGTGTTAGAAGTTTAGGGTAAGCAGTGATAGTCGAAATGAACTTCAGGGGTGTTAGAAGTTTAGGTAAGCAGTGATAGTCGAAATGAACTTCAGGGTGTTAGAAGTTTTAGGTAAGCAGTGATAGTCGAAATGAACTTTATGGTGTTAGAAGTTTAGGGAGGCAGTGATAGTCTAATGAACTCTAGTGTTTCTGTTGGTCAAGCTTAGACAGAGTGTTTTGTCCCTTAGGCCCTTGAGGTTAGGCAGATCCCGATGATCATGTTGGAATAACAACTACTTCTTCAGCACAAGTCATCTACATCAGTGAGCAGTAGAGAACTGAAGGTCCTGCACGCTCAACTTCTCCTCCATACATGAGAGGCTATAGCCACATGGGAGGTTCACCATTTCCCCTCCATACATGAGAGGTATAGAATACCACATGGGAGGTTCTTCAGACTCAGGCGGTACCTAGGACTCGACACCGACGGTATGGTACTTCCCTATGCAAGCATCACCTCAGTTACTGAAGCTGGACAACCAGGTGAGGAGATTTGTTTTTGTTTTGCCTCCATGAATAAGAAGTATAGCTTATCACATGGGAGGTACTTCTGACTCAGATAGTACGTTAGACTCAACACTGACTTTGAAGTACTTTCTTTGCAAACATCCACACCACCTCCGAGTTTGGATAACTAGGTGAGGATACATGCTTTTATACATGCTAGGTTGCTTATGAGTTACCTGCGTATGTTCCGTGTACAGGTCGGGCTGAATGAGATTGACCCCCGCCTCCGACTAAATGTTGATAATCGGGCTAATTCAGGTGTTCAGGGAGTGTATTGCAATATGAAGTTTTCATAATAAAACTAATATTGTAATACTTACCTGAACACCTGAATGATTCCCACCCTCCTCCCCACTTCAATTTGATAGTGAATGATTCAATTGAGGAATGAGAGACAGGCCACTGGTGGCAGGTATTTGCGGCAGCATTGCCAACGGTAACACAGGTAACTCATTTGACTAGATTTTACCTGCAGCGTTGGTAACACTGACAGTTAAAATTACCCACTTAGTGGGTAAATAAATGTGTGGGGATATAGTTTCGGGCTGGTCCAGTGACCAGGGCTAATTCAGGTGCTCAGGTAAGTATTACAATATTAGTTTTATTATGAAAAACTTCATTTCTCCTATCTTTGGCGACAGCCAAAAGAGTTGGCGAACTTCATGCCCTAGAAGATGAAGTCGGCTTTAACAAAGACTCGGCCTTGCTCGTTTAGAACTCTCTTTTTCTAGCGAAGAATGAAAATCCATCGAATCCCTGGCCCAAGAGATTCGAGGTCAAAGGCTTATCGAGTCTAGTAGGAGAGAAACAGAGAGGTCTCTTTGCCTGGTAAGAGCCTTGAAGTTTCTTCTTACAAAGAAGAAACAAATGGGAGGCTCTAGACAAAGTCTTTGGTGTTCGATTAAGGACCCCACAAGAATCATGTCTAAGAACGCATTAGCTTTCTTCATTAGGAGCGTCATTACGGATGCTCACAAGTTCTGTCCTGACGACTCTTTTCCTTTTCGCTTTTAAGAGTAAAAGCCCATGAAGTTAGAGCAGTGGCTGACGTCTCTCTCTTTTCAGAAGAATATGTCATTAAAGAAATCATTGACACGACATATTGGAGGTGCAATTCAGTTTTTGCATCTCACTATCTTAAAGACGTTCGCGTGACCTACGAGAAATGTTTTTCTCTGGGACCTTTTGTATCGGCGGATACATACTGGGTACGGGAGCAAACACCAATCCTTAAATTTGTACATACCTTCTACTAGATATGTTCTAGATTTCTGCTGACAAAGAGGGCTCGGTGCTGCACTGGCGGCCAGTCACTGTTGTTCAGTAAGGAACTAACTTGTGATATCTTTTAGGGGAGTATTAAAATTTTTTTTTTTGAGAATTTTTGTATGAATGAGTTTTTCGTTTCGAGTTATGGGTTGTTTGTTATGAGTTCGGGGATAACTCAGAACAATTCTATATACTAACATGGTGGTTAGGATCAGGTGGTCGGGATTGGTTATTGCTCCTTCACAAGGTGTGTTGTCATAGAAGTGGTCCATACCCATTGACAAGTCCTTTTAGGCTCTGCCGAGTAAGCGGTTCTTATACCCATCGACAGACCCACAAGAACTCTAGCCATAGATCTAATATCTCGCTAAAGTCTTGAGGTGATGCAGACTACGGGCTACAGCCACGAAGTCTACCACCTATCAGGTAGGAACCAAGGTTTTTTCTTTTATACCTACAACATATGTTGTTTACCTGTCTATTCCATATTAGCTGTCTCTGACCCTCCACCAAAGGGTGCCAATCAGCTAGTAGTATATCTGACAGATAAGTTCATTGTATGAAAATGATATTGTTATAATACAATAAAGTTTCATACATACTTACCTGGCAAGATATATACGATTAATGGCCCACCCAGCCTCCCCGCAGGAGACAGGTGGGAAGAGAAGAAAATATGATAGAAAACGGGAATGGTTCCTAGTCCTGCCGCCCAGGGCAGGCAGGTAGATCACCTGACCTACCGGTAGCGAGTGGCGCGAAATTTGAATTTCTGTCGGGGACGACGGAGTCTTAGCTATGTATATATCTGCCAGGTAAGTATGTATGAAACTTTATTGTATTATAACAATATCATTTTTTTTTTCTGTTGATTTCTGATGTAATGTATGTAACTGCGAATATGTAACTGCTAATATGTAACTTTGTTTGACGTCTTTGGGCGTAATAAATTTATTAAATAATCTCTCTCTCTCTCTCTCTCTCTCTCCTCTCTCTCTCTCTCTCTCTCTCTCTCTCTCTCTCTCTGTTTACTTGGAAGGCACAAATCCAACGCTCTGTTTTTGCTCACGTTTTATGTGGTCTGTACTGCAGTTCAAGACATATTTCTGGTGATCATTATAGTTAAACTACTAGTGATTTTGATATCAGTGACATTGTGGTATATTCTAGCACAATATTGGAGTATTTTACGCTTATAGAATAGTGCCTAACAAGAAAGAAGACTCCTGTTCAAAATTTTCCAAGTTTGCGCATGCGCACTGGAACCCTTATGACGTAGTATATGAAGGCTGTTCCTTTACATATCGTTCACTTTTCTAGTCATCGTCATCACAAACTAGAGAGAAAGAGAAGAGAAAAGAACGATGGACAGCGAATCTTCTTCTCCTCTACCACCAGAGCCTTGAACGCCCATCTTGGGATTTCTTGAACGAAAATTTTACAAAACAGAACTACAAAAGCATTGCCGTAAGTTAGGATTAAACAAAATATGGTATCTAAGGACAAATTATCGACCATTTCATGAAAAATTGTTAAAACAAACTTCCTACGAGAGAAGAGGAAACGCATCCTCCTCGAATATCACAGTCATCCCTGACTGAAAATGAGGCTACTCTAAAACTGAAAGAGGAATTATCTACCTATAAAGAAGATCTGAGTCAGAAAACTTTCACAAATCAAAAGAGTTTTAAATGAACTTTTGAAGTCTTGGCTAGTCACTATAAATAGATTGAATGATCGTCTAACCAACATCGAAGAGTATATACAAACAGAGAGGGGAGTAACTTGACATAATCCTTCATCAGGAACTACAACACAGGAGGAAGATGGTACACTACTACTGGGTGATACAAACTTATGCGCATACACTCAACCGATCTGGGGCGAAAAAAACTTTTATAGAACAATAAGAGGTGCCAATGTAGACCTTATCCGGAGTTGGGTAACTGAAGTGCTAAACTGGGCACGTGCAGGATGCATTTTAGTGTGTGGTATCTACGATGTCTTGGATGATACATCATCATCAAACATCCTGGATAACTTAAGTAGTCTCGTTATGGAGCTTAAGAACGTTAATGAAAATATGGAAATCAACATATGTCAGCTGTTTCCGAACCTTCGCGAAGACGAATATCAGGAATTGATTAACTACCATAATAACCAATTAAGTGAATGGTGTTTAGGCAATGGTATATTAGACATAAACTATGAGTCGTCTTTCAAGCTAGCTACTGGAGAAACAGACGAAATGTGTTTTCACCAGACCAATGAAAACCCCGGAATTTTCTTAAATAGGTGTGGTGCAATTAGACTACTCGAGTCTCTTAGCAAGAAATGCCAGCATTTTAAGCTCTGTGATAATTGGAAGGACGTTAAACGATCACATACGTGGATAGAAACAAAATCAGAACGTAATGCTATTCATCAGCAAGCACGCCCTCGTATCATGAATATACGTAGGGAATCAATTACTGGACAACGATGGAATTCAGGGCAGACCACAATTCGGGATCGTACTAACTACAGGGAAGATCAGCGTGGAGGGAATGGAACATTCAGGAAGTATCGTAAAGATGATGGCAAAAATTACGTGCAAAATCAACGATATCAGTCCCGTCCCGGATGTTATAACTGTGGTGAATATAATCACAATCAAAGATCATGTTATACGACCACAGAATTAGATGCAGTAGGCCATAAAAGTCGATTATGCCCTCGCTATGATCCATAGGATAACGACCAGGAAGATGGCACTGCAGAAGGTACAGTGAAGATCGCTATCGCAGAGAGGGATGTGGGAAACCTGCTAACTATAGAACATATAAATGCTCAGTCCTTATTATCGAACTTTGATGAACTGGAATTGTTAATGAAAGAAAGAAAAAAATAGACATATTATGTATAAGTGAAACATGGCTAGATGCGGGTATCTGAGACAATTTTGTAAACATTTCAATTTTTAATATCTATCGTTGCGACCAGGGAAGAGGAGGAGGAACTTGTATCTATGTTCGAGATGATTTAAAAGTTATTAGAATGACCCTAAATGTTATAGAGTGGAGGATGTCTGGATAACTGTACAACATAAAAACTCCCATCATTCATTTTAGGATGTGTTTACCGCCATCCCAAAGCTTTAGTCTCCTCTTTCGACTACATTAAGGGTGTTTTTAAAGTTGTTTCCTTACGTGGGAAAGCCAATTTTTATACTAGGGGGATGTTTAATGACTGATTTATTATCTGCTAATAGTAAACTAGGTAAAATTGTGCGCTAATTGAACCTACACCAGGCAATTAATAAACCTACAAGAATGACAACCACAAGCTCATCACTGCAAGATGTTGTCATCACAACAGACCAGAAATGATTTCCCAAGCTGAAGTAGTTCCTTGTCCTGTCGCTGACCATGAGTTGGTAACGCTACAAATAGATATTTCAAAACCAAAAAGGCAGCCTGTAACTAGAACATTTCGTAGTTTAAAACACTATAATCAGAATAAGTTCTGTATAGACTGTTAAATAGAACCCCTAACCTTAATGAAATTTTCAATACAGACAATGTAAATATTCAAGTTTCTATATTTACTAGTTGTTTTTGTCGAGTTTTAAATGAGTGCGCTCCTTGTGTAACGAAAGTAATTACCCGGCCTCCCCCCCCGCTCCTTGATAAGCCATAGACATTAAAACTACAAAATGAAAGCAAGAGACGAATTGCATGAAAGAGTCAACAGGGATAACATTAAACTTAGAATTAAGAAATACTTATAAAAACCATAAAAACGAGTTAATCAACTTATTAAAACAAAGGCGGCAGAGCATTTAAAGATAAGTTTAAAAACTGTCGTGGTAATTTGTCTACTAAAGTGGGAAATTGTTCATGAAATGATCCTGCCTCAAATAGTAACGTAAGCATCCATGATTATAAAGATAAGAAAGATAAAGCAGAAGAATTTAACGAATATTTTACAAATGAGGTCGACTGGCCTTCGAAAATTCTCAACAGATCCTCAATGCAAATAATAATCTGCCCAATATAGATACTATTATACCTCAAGGTATCGCCAATAACCTTTTCAGACCGCAATCCGATGACGTAGATACAGTTGTCTTGGTTGTGAGGGATTTGAATGACTCAAAGGCGTTTGGGTCTGATGGAATCTCTCTCCTTTTCATACGAGACGCCTTACCCGTGATAAGTCTTTACCTAACCGTTATAGTAAACACCTCCATTGTCACTGGTCTCTATCCCACCGACCGGAAACTATCGCATGTAATACCATTTTTTCAAGAACGGTGACCCAGATGCAGTCGAAAATTATCGACCTATATCACTTCTACCAGTCTTATCTAAGATATTAGAAAAAATAGTTGCATTTCAGCTCATGCAATATCTTGAAGAAAATAATTTATCACAAACCCAACATGGTTTTAGACCACATCATCCACCGAAACCGCACTCATGAAGCTCACAGAGAAAATTTATAGTAATATAGCACAAAAAGGATCTCTCTTCTCATATTGTTAGATCTCTCTAAAGCATTTGATAGCGTTAGCCATGATATCCTACTTAGTAAATGTATAAAACTAAAAATCGACCCGTTTTGGTTCAAAAGTTGTTTGGAAAATCGGTATCAGTCAGTAAGAATAGACGATGTAATATCTTCCTTTAAGCCAGTGCAATTTGGGTTCCACAAGGATCAATATTATGGACCAATTCTTTTCTTAATCTATATCAATGATATGTCTACTTCATTACAGGACTGTCTCTTATACAGTATGCGATGACAGTTAAATCCTAATCACCGGAACCATAGAAGAATTACAAATGTTAATTTCCAAGAGCGGAAAGTATCTTAGAAAATGCTAAATATATTATTTCCAAACTAATGGATTAAATGTAAACGAATAAAAACTCAGTATATTTTCCTTGGCTCAAGACAATACATTTTTTCAAATTCCTGATAATATAGTTATAAATTTCATTGGCCATGCTATTAGAAAAAGTGACCATGTAAAAAACCTCGGAGTTTACTTTGATCAGTACATGTGTTTTGATGCTCATAATAAATGCAAAGTTAGTAGGAAAGTGAATGGAACACTAATTTATATAAACAGAGTAAAAAGACAGAGTTGATCATGAAATGCGCAAAATGGTTGTTCAGTCGCTTGCGTTAGGCAGAGTAAACTACTGTTTGAAGGTATGGGGCACTACGTCTCAACAACAACATCGAATACAAAAAACTCCAAAACTTTGCGGCAAAAGTGACTGATGGAAGGCAAAGAAATGCGATCATGTAACCCCAATTTTTAAAGAAATTAGAATGGCTAAATATGAACAAAGATACAGTATGACTTATGTCTGTTAATTTATAGAATTGAATAATTTATTACCAACATGGATTTTTCCTCTGACATTAGTTGGATTTAGAAGTGACAGGACAACAAGAAATAACAACGACCTTTACGTGCCAAGGACAAATACCGAGGCTGGGTAAAAGATCGTTCACTGTACAGGGTCCTTTAGCTGGAATAAGCTACCACAGCTATTAAACAACTGTTAATATCAATTCTTTCAAATCAGCTCTGAAAGAAAAACATTTTTTGCCGATAGGTTGATAACGCTTTATACTGCATTTCCAGAATTGTAACAATAGAAGGGCAACTTTCTAAATCATAATGATTCCTATTTACACATGTAAGTAAAATTATGCATGCTATTTTGTATTTTTAAGATGTTAAATCATCCATGCATTTATTTTATCCTTTGTAAGATACAGAATAGCCAATGTAAATATTGGAAATAAGCTTATTATTATTATTATTATTACTCTCTCTGCTCTCTCATGCTCTCTCTCTCTCTCTCTCTCTCATCCTCGTCTCTACTCGTCTCTCTTAGAGATAAACTGAGTACATGATGTCTCCTCAGTGGGCTATAAGGTTTTTGTGGGACATCCTAATCCTCGTAACTAACTCTCTCTCTCTCTCTTAGAGATAAAATGAGTACATGATTTCTCCTCAGGTTTACTAAATAAGTCTTTGGGACATCAATAATCCTCGTAACTCTCTCTCCCTCTCTCTCTCTCTCTCTCTTATCTCTCCTCTCTCTCTTCTCTCTCTCTCTCTCTCTCTCTTCCTCCCCAGTCATCGAATCACAGTAAATTCAATAGCTTCCTTTTTGATCATCCAATCCGCTCCATCAGTGCAGTCTGGTAATGCCACCTGATAGTATTCCTTATTCCTTCGCCTCGACGATATATACACAACCGTCGAATGTAGGAGGGGAAGGATTCCCCCTTCTCAAAGGGCGCCATCAGCGCGGGATATTTATCACTCATTTGCAGGACGACTTGATCGCCGTCGTCGTTGCATGCAATGTCCACTCAGGAAGATGGGAATGGTGATAAAGTTTCCCCTCCAGTGGGCAACAAGGGAAAATCGTGGGCTGCCTCTCATCTGTTTTGGTTGTCTGAAATAATAATAATAATAATAATAATAATAATAATAATAATAATAATAATAATAATAATATACTTAGGAAGGAGACCCTCTCTCAAGCATACTTATTAAAAGTAATGCCTACTTCAGCAGCATTACACTTGTAGAGATTCTTCTCTATTTTGCGAATAGCGGCTTTTTCAGTGCTACTTAAACAGGCTAGTAGAGCGCCTAAAGAGGTCATGGTAAAACACAGCGTCAAGATAGGTGTATATATTTGAATTTTACAGATAAACATGATACCATAGTCATCAAAGTCATTAACGATTTTCTCTCTCTCTCTCTCTCTCTCCTCCTCTCTCTCCTCTCTCTCTCTCTCTCCTCTCTCTCTCTCTCTCTTAAAGCGAGCTTTCGTCTGGAGCTACCAGACATCCTCGGGCTGGGAAGCTGAGGGTGGACTGATCTTGGTGCGTTGTTGTTGTTGTTGTTTTTGATTTAGCTGACCTTGTGTCAGCACGGGCTCTTGCTCACAGAGCAGCCCGTAACTCAGGATGGTGAGAAGGTGGTAATGGTAGGATATGGTTCTTTATTTGGTGATAATGCGTGAGTTGATGAGTGTGATATTGGAAAGAAAGAAAAACTTTTGATGGGTAAGGTTGTCCAACCTTTTAAACCCTAAGGTGCCCTTTAGTGGTAGGAAAAGTGCTATAGTAGTGAGTGTTGGCAAGTCAGAGAGGCCAACAGATGAGAAGAAGGAAGGGTATGAGTCTGAGAAAAAGCTTGCTAGTCAGTTAGCTTGTGAGGTCCACAAAACATTTCCTTATTCCGTTCCAATTCCGAGTGGGAAGTAGTGTGTGTTGTTGATGCATGAGGCTGAAGGAATGCTGTGCATGAGGTGAGGTAGTGTGAAGATGTCAGAAGTCGGGGCTTTGCTTTTGGATGTTGGTGATGTAGGTTGATGTTGGCTGTCTTTGTGTCAGTCTTGCACTGGGTGGATTGTTTGTTATTCTGTGTTTTATGGTTTGTATGTTAGTGGATAGGGATGGCAGGGGTGTGAGGGGTCCTGACTGATGTCCCCGAGATTCTGCTATTTAGGAGTTTTGCACCTACCTTGGTGGTGGTAGGAGCATAGGAAGCCTGTAAGCTGTGTTGGGTGTTGTTTAGGATATGTCTTGTTATTTGAGTGACTGATTGTTGATCTCCTTCATGACTTTGTCTTAGTTGTTGTGTTTCTGGCAGTGTAAATTGATAGTGTTCCAGTGGTTCTTCTGTATTTGTTTCGCAGTATTTACATGGTTTAGGGGTGGTTTTTTCTATTTTTTGCCATGTGCATTGGTATCCGAACCTTAGACGGTGTATTTTATTACCGCTAGTGCTCGTGTCATGTTCTTCGGTAATGCTGTGTGGTTGAATTGTGTGGTGTCTGCATACCATTTTGCAAGTCCTGGAAGCCTCCGAAGATGGCTCTCCTGATTTTGCTTTCCTCCTGTGTTTGGCAGTATGCTGCTGCTATGCTTTTTAGTTGGGTTAGTGAGAGGTTTATTTTGATGTTGACATTGTTTATGTGTAGCCCGCTTTTTGCCAGGGAATCATTCTTCCTCATTTCCTTGTATTCCTACATGGCTCGGGATCCAGTTGAGAGTTATTTGTCTGTTTCTGCTTTGATGGAGTTTTGGCCAGTGCCCATATGCTCGTTAGGAGTTTGATATTTTCCTTTGCTTTGCCTTTTGTGATGGCTTGTATTGCTCCTTTCGAGTCGGTGTGTATTGTAGTGTTGCCCAGTCTGTGTTGGGAGTCTTCTAGTGCTTTGCGATAGCTATCAGCTCTGTCTGTAGTGTGGAGGCATTGTCGGAGAGCCTCCAGCTTCCTTTGAGTGTATTTGAGTAGACCCCTGCTGCTGCCGCTGGGACGCTGAGGTCTACTGGCTCCATCTGTAAAGTATATGTTTGTGGCGGCTGTCAACTGTATTGCTTCTTGTGCTGCTTGCTTTAACTGTTGGGTGGTGCATGCTTCCTTGCTTGCTGGAAGAATTGTGTAGTTTGTGTTAAAAGGTTCTGGTTCCCAGGGTGCTGATTCTGTGTATTCACTGAAGGGGGTGTCTTCCCTGATGGCTGCAGCATGATTTTGCATGCCTACTCTTCTCAGTGTATCTAGAAGGTCTCCAGCATATGTTTTTGGGAGGGTCTAGCTCTTCATGGAGATTGATGCATTTCCTGATCTCCTTTTTGAGTGGACAGTCTCTGTCATTTTTTAAAGTTTTTAGGAGGATGGATGTGTTATTTCTCTGATCTATCCTATGAGTCAGAGATTTGTAGTTTTGTTTCATGTCTCAGGATGCAAGGTTGGTCCACATTGGTGCTCCTGTAATGAGTCTTAAGCATTGTTTTTGGATTACCTCAAAACTTTTTTGTTCAGTGCTTGTGAGATTAGTGAGGACTGGTGCGGCATACTCTACTGTTAATCTTATTGTCTGTATGTAGAAAATTCTGAGGGCATGGTATACGGCTCCCTGCCTTAGCGAGGTGATTCTTTTCATGGCGTTTTGTCTGCATTTGATCTTTTGTTTAAGTGTTTCTATTTCTTTGCGTGGTGAGAGCTGTATGTTGATGTTGACTCCTAGGTACATGAAGTTGTCTACCCATCGATGGGTTCTCCCCATGAGTTGTATTGGGTTCAGGTCTGTATTGTATTTGATTGCCATTGCCTTGGTTTTTGCCGTGTTGATTTTTAGTCCTAGGACTGTGCATTTGTTTTCAATCTGTGTTTATCGCGATTTGCATGTGTGGTGGGCTCTATGCCTGTCTGTGCTGACCAAGCACACATCATCTGCATATATGAAAATTTCAACTCCATTTGGGAAGTTGCTGTTGGCTAATTTCTCAATTAGTATATTGAAGAGGAGGGCTGAGTATTTCCTCCTTGAGGTGTTCCATTTTCAGACTGAGGAATTCGGAGGTTGCTCCTTGAAAGGTAACTCTGGCTTGTCTGTTTTGCATGTATCTTTTGGTCCATGCTAGAAGGTTGCCTTTAACCGTCTTGTTTGGCTAAGGCTGCCAGGATAGCAGCTGCACGTTGCAAGTTCGTAGGCCTTTTTCTAGGTCGAGAAATACTACGATTGCTTTCTTGTTATTTATTGTGGCCATCACATCTGCTAGGACATTCCTGTGTGCCTATCCCCTCTTTGTAGGCATATAAGCGGTGGTGTAAGGGCCCTGTTTTCCACAGCAGTCTGTTTAACACCATTCTCTCTGCCGTCTTTTCTGTGCAGCTGATGAGAGAAATGGGTCTGTAGGCGTTTGGGTCTCCTTTGGTTTGGGAATTGGTTGTGTGTTTTGTTGGTTCCATTGTGTGGGTCTGATCTGCTCTGTGTACGTTCTGTTAATTATATGGAGATGCACTGTTTTTGCTGCGTTTCCCATGTTTTTTAACATGCTATATGTAATCATGTCTGCTCCTGGTGCTGTGTCTGTTCCCTTTTGGAGGGCTTTGCCAAGTTCTTTCATGGTGAATGGTGTGTCCGTGTCATCAGAATTGCTGCAGGCTGTATTGATGATTCTCCATCTTCCAGGATTGAGTGCCACTTGTCTTTCTCTTTTCTCGTGTGACTGGTGGTAGGTGATTGATTTGGTTCTGTCTGCAAAGTGTGTGCTAGTCCTGTTTGCTTCAGCTAGAGGGTTGGGATGGTGTGCCTGTGTTGGCCTCGGTCTTTCCTGATACCTTGTTGAACCACTTGAACATCTTTGCAATGGGCGTCAGTCGAGGGTGTTTTTCTGAGCACCATTTTAGCCAGGTTTTCCTGCTTAAACTCCTTAGCAGTTTTTGGGCTGCGTGGTTTCGACTTTCTCTTAAGATCGTGTGCACTCGTCGGTGGGGTTCCTTCTGAATATTTTTTCCTTATTCTGTTTACTCTTGAGTTCATTTCTTTGATTCTAGAGTTGTAGTACCAACTGTCCTTGTGTGGGGTTGCATTTGTTCTAAAGGCTTTCTTTGGCATTGAAATGTTTGCTGCGTTGTGCAGGCTCTCTACAAAGTCCTGTTGGAGCGTGCATATGTTGAGGGCTGGATTTTGAATGTACTGTGTTGCCCATGTGTTCATGTGGTTTTGAAATGTTGGCCAGTTTGCTAGGTCCGGTCTCCATCCTGCCGGAGGGGGCGGGTGGTGGGGGGAATTTTCATTATCTTTAGTTTTGTTTCGGTTGCAAAATGGTCACTGGTTAGTGTTGGGTGCACTCTCCATGTGCAGTCTTCTTTCAGGTTTCCAGTTATGAAGCTTAAGTCTAGCCTGCCACCTCGTAGATGTGTTGCTTCATTTGTGTCATTTATTAGTGCAACGTCCGGAAATTCTTCCATTAGGATGTGTATGTGTCTGCCTGTTGCATTTGTGTGCTGTCTCGACTGTAAGCATGGGTGGTGTGCATTGAAGTCTCCTGCAAAGAAGGTGTTTTTCTCTGGAGGCTTGCACTGAAGAGGTTTCTCTCTTCAAAGATTTTTCATGCCCTTTGTAGATATTGTGTATGGTGAGTGGGACGTGTTCGCTAGTCTTATATGAGGACACTTAGTTATGTCTCAATCCCATCACCACAGTGTATGTTTCTTATTTTTTCCGAGGGAATTGTTGTTTTTATTAGGGTGATCAGCCCTCTATTTGAATCTGTATGTGGAGTTTTATAAACTGTGTATCCTTTGAATGTGAAGTTGTTGTTTTCCCTAATTAGTGTTTCCTGTAGCAGGATGATGTCGTGTCTTTCTGAGAGTACTCTTGATTGTAGTATGGCATATTTTGTGTTGGCACTGTTTATGTTTCCATTGTAATATTTTTAGACTGGTGTATGATGAAATGTCTTCAGTGTTCTGGGGGCGTGTTTGATGTTGGTTGTTTCCTTCCATCTTAATAAGGTGTCAGTGCTACAATCGTTTTCCTGAGGTCAGCTGTTAGGTTTAGGTTTGGAAACAATTGTTGAAAAATTACCTTCACCCTCAATTTTCTCTATTTCCCTTCTAAAGTCGTCTTTACTGAGGCGGTAGGTGGCTTTTCTCTGGTGTCTGCTCTACGGTGTTGTGCTGACTTCGCACTGGTACTACCGTCACGGGTGGAGTTGGGGGTGGGGGTGTGTTCATGTGATTGGATGGGGTGGGAAGTAGGGGTGTTTTCCGAGTTGATGTGGAGTAGAAGGACATGGGGTTTGAGGCAGGTGTGGGCGTGTTGTTTGTGTCTTGGTTTTGTGTCGTCTGGGGTCTCTGTAGTCATGTGTTTCTGTTGTTGGTCTTGTGGTTGTTGTGTAGGTGATTGCGTCTCTGATTGGTGGGGGGTTTCTGCTGCCTATATCTGGGTTCTTGGTGTCTGTGTTGCTGTGGTTGTTGTTGCTGTAGTGGAGTGGGTTGTATTCCGTTGGTTGCTGAGGATGTGATGTTTGTTGTGTGTTGTTGTTGTGTGGGTGGGTTTTGTTGTGGTAGGTGTTGAGGGTATGATGTGTGTTGTGGGGGTGGTTTGTGTTGCTGTTGCAACGTTCTGGTGGTGGTCTGGGGGTTCTGGCCTTTCATTCGCCAAATCCTCTTTAGTCTTTCCGGACAGCCTTTATGCAGGCGTGATGCTGCCCCATTTACAATTCGGGCATTTTGCTGTCGTCCTCTCTTTCCTTTTGTAACGATCTAAGCACTCTGTGTTGGGTGTTTGCCGCTACAAATCCCACAAATGTGTTTGTAGCCACATTCCCGTTGATGGTGTCCAAATCTTTGACACCTAAAGCACCTTAGTGGTTCAGGGGTGAACTCTTCAGTGGGGAATTTTCCCCATATTGGTATGTTTACTTCGGCAGGCCTTTCCCCTGGAAGGTTACAAGAACCTTTCTTGTTGGTTCTCCTGCTTTGTTTTGTGCACCGGGTTGGCGTCTAACACAAGGAGAGGTCTTTTATGGGGTCGATTGGGAGGTTTACTGGGTATCTGCATATGAGTCCTTTCTGTATTCTGTCGTTGGGTCCAGTGCTTTGCAATGTCCGTCCTTCCTTGAGTACTTCTTCGGCATGTTTGTCTTTAGGTATCAGAATGAATTGTCCTGTTCGGGTTGGTCGTGCCTGGAAAACGATGTCCTTGTGTCTGTCTTCAATGGCTTTTATTGTGGTGTAGGCTGTTTCTCCAGGTTTTTGTATTGGTTTGAATCTCAGTCGTGGGAATTCGGTGTCTGATTGCAAGTTAAAAGTGTCCGTGTTTGTGTTGATTTCTTCATGTTTTTCTTACTGCGTACAAGTGTAAAGCCACCATTTGTCCTGTGAAAGGTCGTCTTCCGTGTCAGAGTCAGTCTAGGGAGAGGAGCTGTTGGGTGGGATGTTCTTTTGAGTGTGCAGGAGAGTTATCAGGGGGAGAGGAAATCCGTGGTCTCTGTGTCACATGTTCGTCTGAGGGGGAGCTGGTACCTGATCTATTTCGTCTTCTAGTCGGTGTCATGGATGTGATGGGGGCTGAGGAGATCGTCTGGATGGATGAGGATCTTGTGATATGATAGAGGTTTGAAGGTTCCATGTCTATGGAGTGATATTATGAGGGGTGAGTGAATAAGTGATTGGTTGTGTTTATGTCGCCTGAAGGGCTTGGATGTTTGTTTAAGTTATCTTGGAATCTGGCTTATGGAAGGCGCCAGCCTATGGTTTCCTGTGCTACTTGCAATATAGTATTGCGACAGTAGGAAGATTTGTCTCTTTGGTCTTGCTTCTGTTGAGTTTTTAGACCTCAAGGGCTACCAAATGTTCCACAAGAGAGACAGTGTTAATAAGAGAAAGTTATTTTTTGAGAAAAGGAGGAGTGATTTAAGTCTTCAAATTGCTTATAAGAGTGAGAGAGCTCTCTCAAATCTTATTCTCCCTTGCTAAGCGCGCCAACTATAAAGTCGGCAGGGCTAAAATGCAGGAAAGTCTGCAGCAAGCTGATTGGCTGGTGGCCGAGCGCACAAGCTTGAAATTCTACAAGAAGTTGAAGGTTTTCCTGCTGGCCTTCTGATTGGTCGGTGGCTGCCGGTGGGAGGAGTCTGGGCGGAGCTGTAGCTGGAAGTGGGTGGAGTCTGGGAGCGGTGTGAGCAGAGATGTTGCTACCACGGATGCTGAGCAGCAACTTGGTGCGGTGTCCGTCCTCCTTATCTGTGGTTGACAGCAGGGGGTCTGCCCCATGCTTGTCTCCTATTGGCTGGTGGCGGTGAGTCTTGTTTCATTGGCTGCCTGAGCCAGGTCTCAAGCCACTTTCTTCGAGCCGATGGTTGCGTTGCAGCATATCCTGCAGCCGCCTGGACCTCCTAAGCGGCGCTGTAACATTGATGGGCGTTGCGCTACGCTGTGGGACGTCACGGCTACTTTGATTTCCATCGGCTGCAGGAGTATCTCGTTCAGGGGGCGTTGTCATCCATAGAGTTGTCATGATCGATGGTGTCATTGTTGGTGGCAGGTCTTCTCATACTCGTAGGGAGGAGAAATTCTTCCTGCGTCGTATTCAGTGTAGGTTTTATTTGCTGGATGAGGAGCGCCTCCAGCAGGCGCAACCGACGGGCATCAAGGGGCCTTCCCGATGATCTTCGTGTTCTTTATGATGTTACGTGAAATGGGGAAAGAAGGGGATTGGATTTTTCCCCCCTTTAGTTTTTTCCCCATATTAATCCCCCTTAGTTTTCCTCTTAGTTTTTCCCCTTAGGTCCTATATTTTTCCCCTTAATTTTTTTCCCTTAGTTTTTCTTCTAGTTTTTCCCGTAGTTTTTATCCTCTTAGTTTTCCCCCTGGTTTTTTACCCTTAGTTCATCCCCTCTTAGTTTTCCCTTAGTTTCCCCCTAGTTTTTCCCTTAGTTTCCCCCCCCTCTTAGTTTTCTCCCCTTAGTTTTTCCAGTAGTTTTCCCACTTGATTTTCCCCCTTAGATTTACCCTTGGTTTTCCCACTAGTTTTCCTTATGGTTTTCCCTTAGTTTTCCTACTTAGTTTCCTACTTAGCTTTCCACCTTAGTTTCCCATTAGCTTTCCCCTCAGTTTTCCCCTTCGTTTTCCCTTTATTTTTCCTCCTATTTTTCTGTTAGTTTTACCCTCGTAGTTTTCTCCAGTGTTTTTACTCTTTTAGTTTTCCCCCCTAAGTTTTTTCTTAAGTTTTACCACTAGATTTGACCTTAGGTTTTTCATTAAGTTTTCCTCTTAGTTTATCCTCTCTTAGTTTTCCCACTAGTTTTTCCACTTGGTTTTCCCACTGGTTTTTCCACTTGGTTTTTCCACTTAGATTTTTCCTTAGTTTTCCCACTACTTTTACCTTCTTGACTTCCCCTAGTTTTTACCTTAATTTTCCCTTTAGTTTCACACCTAGTTTTAACCCCTTAGTTTTTTCTCTATTAGTTTTCCCCCCATAGTTTTCACCTTCGTTTTCCCCTTAGTTTTTACCCTTAGCTTCACCCACTAGTTTTACCCCTTTGTTTTCCCTCTTAGTTTCCACGTTAGTTTTTCTCTTAGTTTTGTTTTCCCCTTAGATTTTTCTCCCTTAATTTTCCCCCTTTAGTGATTTCCCATATATTGTTTTTAATCTGCATAACGAACAACATCATATGAGCAGAGTCTGACCCATTCCAATATGATATATCAGTAGCGTTATCTGGTATTAATGCAATCCCATGTAATCTCATAAACAGTTTATGATTATTATGGTAATTATGATATTGAAAATAAAATTATACGAAACTGTCGACGGAAACAGGCGTGAATATGGGTCCGAAAATGAGGACCTGCATTTAAAACATTTTCATTTTAAACTGGGTAGAAATATTCGGAGTTTTAAATGCCCAGTACTTCTTTGCGAATGTTTTCACATAGTGGGAAATGGAATCAAGAGGAATACTTTTAAAAAGATTACAACTGACTCGTAAACGTAAATCTGTGCTCTTTTATGATCTGTTCTGGCAGTTGAAATTATAAGAATTTAAGTGGTGATAATTATTCGTTTATTTCAGCCTTGATTTAATTCCACTAGAAATGAATTCATAGGTAGGTATGCCTTCCACTACAAATGAATTTATATTTATGCATTCGGCTACAAATGAATTATTTAGTATGCCTTCTGCTACAAATGAATTGATAGGTATGCCTTCTGTAACAAATGAATTGATAGGATGCCCTTTGCTGCTACAAATGAATTGATTGGTATGCCTTCCGCTTCAAATGAATTGATAAGTATGGTAGCCGCTACAAAGGAATTGATAGGTATGCCTTCCGCTACAAGCTAACTTTGACGTAATCTCATCTTTGTAAATAGACACTTCTTATCATGAAACTCAACGATAACAAACAACTAATTTAAAATGAAAATAAAAATCTTTAAATCTACCTTTATCTCCACTTTTGAAGAGAAATAATTCGCAAAGAACGACATCCTGTTCGGAACTTGCAATCATCTTCGAAGATACACTTTCATGTCTAACAATATGTTGATAACGTTTACTACTTGTGTCCCCGAACCTCTAAATGTTATCTGTTTTTATTATTACAATTCGAATCTACTGAATCAACTAGATTTTTTTTTTTTAGTTTTTTGTAAAGGAGCCCTACTGAGATGGTTATTTGTCTGTCCGACCGTGATTTTCCTGTCCGCCCTCAGGTCTTGAAAACTGGCTAGGCTAGAGGGCTGCAAATTGGTGTTGTGATCATCCACCCTCCAATCATCAAACATACCAAATTGCAGCTCTCTAGCCTCAGTAGTTTTATTCATTTGACTCAAGGTTAAAGTGAGCCATGATTATACGCTTGGCAACGGCATAGAACAGCCCACCAACCCTGAATGACTTCACAGGTCCCAGCGCTTGGCTTTTGGACTAGATTCTATATTCTATCCTAAGTACTTTGTTTTATTATTTAAACCACGCTTGAGCAAATAAGTAATTTTAGCCCTCATATACAATATATGCTAAGGGTCTATGCTCGGACGCTCTTGCGTATGTTAAAGCTTTTGCCAAAGCAATTAGAATCACTGTCGGAACTCTATCTCAGATTAATTATCTAATTGTGTGGGCGGGGCTCCAAACAACTCATGAAATATGCGTGAGGAACTTATTATTAGTGAGGTTAATTTGCTTGTGAAACTTTGTCCAACTGCTTTTATTATGGTTCTCTCATTAGCCAGGCTTACTTGGAAGCCCTTTAGGTAAAGAAAAATTTATATATACGTATATATATCTTTTTTCGGGGAATCTTTGTCAAAATATGTTGTGGCTGAAAATTCGTCCGTGGATTTTTTTCTTATTTTTAATATGCTTGATGCCAGATAGATTACCGGTAGTTACATTGATTTATTATATCGATATTAGACACTCTTAATATACTATTTTCAAGCTTCGCGTTTTTTTCTTGATTTATTAGATGCTACAACGGGTTTTTCATTTTTTTTGTGGGGGGGTCATTTATCTATTTTTCCTTTACTATCCTTTGGCAATTTTTCTTTACAGATTTTAAATTTTTTTTTAGTTTATGGTGTCATTGCTTCAATTTACGTCCTTTTATAATATGCTGCTTCGGTGGTTCACGTTTTTCTCTCTGATTTGTAAATGATGTACTATATTGAACGCCTCAGAAGGCCTCCTGACGATTCCCTGAGGATACAGCAGTGCACTCTTCGTCAATGCAATTTCTGGACCTTGCTCACAGGGGGTGGGGGGCAAAATTACGAAAGCCCACAACAAACTCGCACAAGAGGGCACGGGACAAACCCTCACCACCAACCAGCAGCCTGGCGATTTTATACAAGTGAAAGCGAGGCGTCTCAATGTCCATTTTCCGTGGCCAGAAGGCAATGTTGCAGAAAACAGTGACGAAGAGTGCGGCATAAATAAGTGATGCTGAACCTCCCTTCGGGGAACCGTGACGATTAACCTTCGCATGATGAAAACCTCTCCCACATCAAGTAAGGTTGACGAGAAAATAACAGCGTAAAACCATCAGGCGAAAGAGGCAGCGAAAGAGGCAATTACTGAGGACGATCCTCCACTCGTTGAAACATGAAAGTGGGAAACGAGCGGGTAAATAAAACTATATTAACAACAAAAACTAAACCCTTGAGGGGAGCGAAAAGAATCAACAAGCAGTTTCTCGATTGACTTGAAAAAAAAAATTTAACTTACGTTAAGAGAAACCAAAGAAATAATTTAAGATGATATTACAATATATGTAAAAGCGAAAAAAATCTAGCCTCCTGTGGGGGCAAGCCAGCCTCAATGGGTGCCGGTCCAAGCCCGGATAAATAGGGAGGGTTGGTGTCAGGAAGGGCATCCGACTGTAAAAAACCCACGCCAAAACCAATGGAATGAGTCGTGATATTGATGAGAATAGGGCTAGGGCGTACTCCGTAAACGACCGCACATACGGCACAGACATCGCCCTAACTCTGTGACAAGGCGAGGGCTACTGCATCATGAGCGGGTGCAGCTAAAGAAGCGAGCTCTAAATGTGATCAGAATAGGCAGCTCAATATTGGGTCTATGACAGGAAGAGGAAGAGAGTTGGCAGAGTTAATGAGGATAAGAGAGTGGATATTTTGTGTGTGCAGGAAACTCGATGGAAGGGTAATAAAGCTAAAGAACTGGGGGATGGCTACAAGTTAATCTATAGTGGAGCAAATGAGCAGGGTAGGAATGGCGTTGGAGTAGTGTTGTCGGGGGAAATGAAGAATGCAGTGACGGAAGTGAGTAGAAAGAATGACCGCATTATGAGAGTGAAGATCATGTTATGGAGGGGAAACAATGAACATCATTAGCGCTTATGCTCCACAAGTGGGCTGCACAGAGGAAGAAAAGAGCCGTTTTTGGAACGAAATGAGTGAGGTAACGCAAGAACTGGAAGAGCAGGAGAGGACTGTAGTGGGGGCAGACTTTAATGGACATGTCGGAAATGAAAAGGATGTATTGAACGTGTGCATGGAGGACATGGGATTGGGGAGAGAAACCCAGAAGGAGAGAGTATAGTAGACTTTGCCGTGTCTTTGATATGGCAATAGTGAACACATTCTTCAAAAAGAAGAGGGAGCACTTGATAACATACAGGAGTGGCGGTAGATGCACGCAAATAGATTACCTCCTTTACAATAGATCAAGGCTGGTGGAAGTTAGGAATTGTAAAGTTATCCCAGGTGACCACGTGGCCCCCCAACATAGGCTCCTTTGTATGGATTTAAAGATGAAAAGAGAAAAGAAAACGAAAAAGAATGGGTAAAGAAAATCAAGTGTATAACAAATTGTTTTAGGGAGGGATAATGATAAGAAGAGAGAGTTCAGGAGAAGAGTGCTGGGAGAGGTTGATCTGGGATTGAAGATGTGGGAGAATGGTGGAGGCATAATGCATCAGTGGTTAGAAGACATTAAAGGAGGTAACTAGGGGAAACATCTGGAATAGTATGGGAGGAAAGGAGAGCTGGTGGTGGGAAGAAGAGGTGGGGGAAGTGGTGAAAGGTAAAAGGGAGGCAAAGAAGAGATTTGAAGAGTCACAGCTGCAGGAGGACAGAGAAAGATTAAGAGAAAGAAACAAAGAAGTAAAAAGGGTGGTAGCTCAAGCTAAGGCAAGGGCATATGAAGAGGTTTATAATGAACTGGAAACCAAGGAAAGGGTTGAGTAAGATGCTCAAACTGTCAAAAGTAAGAAATAAAAGAACAAAGGACATCACCCATATTAAGCAAATGAAAGATAGGAATGGTACTGTCGTAAAAAAGGAAGAAGACATCCTGAAAAGATGGAAAGAGTATTTCGAACAACTGCTAAATGAAGAAAATGAAAGACTTGTAAGAGAGGATGGACAAGTAAACCATGGGAATGGTAATGGGGATATCTAGGGATGAAGTGATACGAAGTTTTTAAAAAGAATAGAGCTTTTTTTTTAAAAGAATGAAGCTTTTTTTTAGATGAGAAATCAAGGCACCCCGGACCTGACTTAATCCCAGTCGAAGTTTGAAAGCCTTCCGCCAGAGGAAGGGGTAGACATCTTGTATGATCTGATAGGTACAAAAATATTCGAACAGGAAAAGATACCAGAAGAATGGCGGGAAAGCATATTAATACCTATATTTAAAGGTAAGGTGATGTCCAGGAATGCAGTAATTATAGAGGTATAAAACTAATGTCTCACACGTTGAAGATTTTGGAAAGAATCATAGATAGCAGGCTGAGAGAGGAAGTTAGAATAGGGAAGGAACAGTTAGGATTTATGAAGGGAAGCGGCACAACGGATGGAATATTTTGCATAAGGCAGCTAATGGAGAAATTCAGAGAAAAACAACGAGACCTGCATCTGGTATTCATAGACCTTGAAAAGGCCTATGACAGAGCCAAGGCAAGAAATATGGAGATGTTTGAGGGAGAAGATGGTGCCGGAAAAGTATGTCAGAGTTATTCAGGAGATGTACAGGAATGTGTATACTAGAGTGAGGAGTAGTGTTGGTGAGACGGATGGATTTGAGATAGGAGTTGGATTACACCCAGGGGTCAGCACTTAGCCCATTCATCTTTAACATCGTGATGGATGTAATGACCAGGGATGTTAGAGAAGCAGTGCCATGGTGCATATTATACGCGGATGACATTGTGTTGTGTTCAGAGGGGAAGGAGGAGTTGGAGGGGAGGTTGGAGAGGTGGAGAGCAGCACTTGAGGAGAGAGGAATGAGAATAAGCAGATCAAAAACCGAATATATGTGTTCTAGTATTACTGAGGGACGGTGGAAGTAGCATAAGATTGGGTGGGGAAGAAATAAAGAAAGTACAGAAGTTCAAGTACTTAGGGTCCGTATTGGAGGATAGTGGAAGCATGGACCAAGAGGTGAGACACCGAAAATTCAGGCAGGATGGAATAACTGGAGGTCTGCATCAGGGGTACTCTGGGACAAGAAGGTCCCTCTGAAATTGAAAGGAAAGTTCCATAGGACGGTGGTCAGACCAGCAATGTTATATGGAACAGAAACGGCAAGTATGAGGAAAACAGAGGAGAAGAAGATGGATGTAGCAGAAATGAGAATGTTGAGATGGATGTCGGGAGTAACAAGGGAAGATAGGATTAGAAATGAGTATATAAGAGGATCAACAAAGGTAGCTGAATATCGAAGAAAATACAGGAAGGAAGGCTTCGATGTATGGACACCTGTACGAAGGGAGGAACGTCATGTTGGAAGACTACGATGGAAATGGAAGTGCGGGGTAGAAGGAAGAAGGGAAGACCAAGAAAGAGATGGCGTGATTGTGTAAGGGAAGATATGGAATTGAAAGGATAAATGAGAACGAGGACAAGACAGAAATCGATGGAGACGCTCATTCGTAATGGCGACCCCATATAAAAAGGGTTTAAGCTAGGAAGAAGAAGATATGTAAAAGCGAATACCACAGGAAAATGATAGAAATCCAAGCGCTTTCGTCTTACTAAGACATTGTCTTAGTAAAATAATGACATTGCTAAATGATACTGATACTTATACGAAACTGAGGTATGAAATATCCTAAAAAACAGACAGTGAACTCCCATTTTAATAAACAAATTAAATCCATTCTGAAGGGCTTGGTCCATTTAATTAAACAGCTTACACCGCAATGAGCCTCCCTACCTTATATGTATGGTTTAGTCAAGACACACAAAATCAATAACCCTATCAGACCAATCATTAGTTCAGTGGTCTCAGTTACGTATAATTTATCTAAATGGCTTGTAAAAATTCTTACACAAACCTTTTGGTAGGAAAACA
>NC_061105.1:12926650-12949150 GCF_015104395.2 Macrobrachium nipponense | reverse complement strand
AATGGAAACAGAATTGAAATATTTTTGACTGAGAACATTATTATTCACTTGAAATAGACCATGGCGTGATCAGACTTCCAGCTTACTCGGGGCGCTTGCTAAAATCTACGGTCAAATAGCGCATTGTTTCACCTACGGAAATTAAAATGAATACGCTACATTTTATTAGAAATAACTGTTATGCACTGTTTCACATGCATATTATTTATTCTTTACGTTTTCATTCTAATGAATAAATCAAAAATATCCTATCCTAAAATTCCTGTTTCTTTAACTCAAATTGAAACACCTTTTTCAGACCTTTTTTTAGGCTTTTCCATAGACCTTTTCCCATCCCCCGCTAGAAAAACAGCATGAACAAAAACAACAACAACATCATACAACACAAAATAGTTTGTAGCTTACTCCCCGAGTAAGTAAGAAGGTGGATAATGGTATAAAAATCCTTCTCTTCTTGTAAAATATTAATTAGAATATAATTTTTCCTGTGGGGTTGAAGTACGATCTACAAAGACTAAAAACCCAAGCCAAAACTGTTTTCATTTCATTGATTGATTGATTGACTGACGGTCACTAAAACTGGCGTCGCTCTTTATATTGAACGTACTTTTTTCCAACGCACAAAACGCTATATAGAAGTATGCAGACATAAAAATATATATTTTTAAACACATGCGAGAAACACCCAACTGAATCCATAATCATGCTCGGACCTCTCTCTCTCTCTCTCTCTCTCTCTCTCTCTCTCTCTCTCTCTCTCTCTCCTTTCCCATCGTCAATTTGAGAATTTTCATCAGAAATATCTACAATGAATTCGCTCGATTCAGTCTCATAGACTCTCCCTTTTTAACGAATTTTATGTTGGCCCACTCGTTAGGATGGCAGGGAAGGAGAGAGAGAGAGAGAGAGAGAGACCTTACCTTACAGACCTTACAGTTCGTTCGGGTTGCCCCAGGTCCCTCAGTGTGAGGCGCCCTCTAATGTCTACCAGAGAGTTGCTACTACATCTTCCGGTATATTTTGCATCTTCCAATCTTGATGGTCTGGGATGCAGTTTAGATATTTGTCGAGCTTATTCTTAAAAACATCTACGCTCATCCTGATATATTCCTCAGATGAGCTGGCAACGCATTGAATAGACGCTGCATTAATCGATGCTGGGTGCGTAGTGGATTAATGTCCTGTGTGCTTTCCTTATTTTTCTGGTATAGTTTTGGGCACTATTAATCTACCTCTGCTTTGCTCGTTTCTGATATTTTAGTTCCATGATATTTTCTGTTATTCCTTCTATCTGTTTCCATGCCTGAATTATCATGTAGCGTTCTCTTCTCCTTTCTAGACTATATAATTTTAAGGATTGTAGTCTTTCCCAGTAGTCTAGGTCCTTAACTTCTTCTATTCTAGCTGTAAAGGACCTTTGTACACTCTCTATTTGTGCAATATCCTTTTGATAGTGTGGGTACCATATCATATTGCAATATTCAAGTGGACTACGAACATATGTTTTATAAAGCATAATCATGTGTTCAGCTTTTCTTGTTTTGAAGTGCCGTAACAACATTCCCATTTTTGCTTTACATTTGCCAAACAGAATTGCTATTTGATCATTGCATCAAACATGTCCTATTCATCATCACACCAAGGTCTTTAACTGCTTCCTTATTTGTGATTGTCCTCATTATTAGGTCCCCTATATGCATATAGCTTTCCTTCTCTGTCTCCATAATTTATTGATTCAAATTTATCAGAGTTAAATACCATCCTATTTACCTCTGCCCAATCATATACTTTGTTAAGGTCTCTTTGTAGAGCGTTCCTATCTTCATCACAAGTAATTTCTCTACTTATTCTTGTGTCATCAGCGAAACTACTCACTACTGAATCCTTAACATTACTGTCTATGTCTTCAATCATATAACAAACAATATTGCAGCTAGCACCGTACCTTGTGGCACACCGGATATTACCTTGGTTTCATCCGATTTCTCATCGTTTGCAATAACTATCTGTTTTCTGTTGTGTAAAAATTCTTTTAACCATCTTCCTACTTTATCTACGATATTGTGTTTTCTAATTTTCTTTGCTAATATATTATGGTCTACTTTGTCAAAAGCTTTTGCAAATCTAAATAAACCACATCGTTTCATTTCCGCTTTTCATATTTTTGAATATGTTCTCACGGTGGACTAACAGTTGGGTTTGTGTACTTTTTCCGGGTACGAAACCGTGTTGTCCTATATTAAACAAATTATTTTTTATTAAATGTTTCATAATATTTTTCTTCATTACCCTTTCATACACTTTCATAATATGTGATGTTAGACTCACAGGCTATAATACTTGCCTCTAAGTCTGATCCACTTTTGAAAGTAGGGGTGATATATGCTAATTTGTGCTCATCATAAATCTTGCCTGTATCTACACTTTGTCTTAATAATATTGCAAGTGGCTTTGCGATAGAATGAACTACTTTCTTTAACAAAATAGCAGGGACTCCATCCGGCCCTGCAGCAGCTCCATTTTTTATTTCATTAATTGCCTGCACAAATTAATGAGAGAGAGAGAGAGAGGGCGACTTTAAATCCTATTATGGAGGAAATCACAGTTATTGGGGCAATTTTAAACCATGCTAGCTAGGTGAAATTCTCTTCGTTGCTTCATTGCAATGTCAGGAAGTCAGTTGCAGAGGAGAGGAAAAGAGTAAAACAACAGTAAAACAACAATATCACGAAACAACAGTTACATGAACAACGCTGGCGTAAGCCACTGCTTTATTTATGGTGATGAGATAAAAATACTCACTTATAAAATAGCTAGTGCCCAAGAAGCGCTTATACATACGAATATATATATATATATATATATATATATATATATATATATATAGATATATATATATATATATATATTAATGATGATTATAAGCACTTCAGCACGTGATTCATTTATCACACATATCCACAGGGTGAAAGATAAGAGACGGGTGTAGGTCCTTCGTCAATGGCTTGGAAATAAAGTCGAAACCGGTCAGGACCTACACTCCGTCTCTTATCTTTCGCCTGTGGATATGCGTGATAAATGAATCACGTGCTAAAGTGATTATAATCAGTTTGGAATTCAAAGTTTTCCAAAGAATATGGTGTCCATTTGAAGGAAGAGGCAGAAAGTCATAAGCTTGTCTTCATGACAAATAATCTTACGTCTGCAGAGCATGTTATCATTGTCAAATACGAAAGGACTTGACTTAAAGAATACAAATTATGACAGGTACCAAGAAATCAAAAGACAGTCGAAATAATGGGATCAGTTATAAAGCCTTTAATTGTTTTTTTTGCATCGATTCGACAATAAATTAATTTTGTTAGAAATAGTCTATCATAATATGTTGTGTTAGTTGCCGATAATAGTGCTGATAAAAAAAAAAAATTCTCCTTTGAATTCATCGTATTAAGATATAATTTTATGATCGACTGTTCCTCACAACTTCATCTTTGACTCATTTCGTTACTTATTCATGCATTGGAATGGAATATAGAATTTAGGCCAAGGGTCAAGCACTGGGACTTGTGAGGTCATTCCGCGCAAAAAATGGAGATAGAGATTTAAGAGGTCTGAAAGGTGTTAACAGGAGGAAAACCTCGCAGCTGCACTTTGACAAACAGCTTTTGGGAGAGGTAGGAAAGTAAGATTGAAGAAAGCATATCTTAGTTTAATCAGACCACCGAAGGATTAGATTTTTGTCTATTCACGTGGCTAGGAACCAGTTGCTTACTTAGCGACGTGACCTATTGCAGCTTATCGTAGGATCCAAACCTCATTATATTGAGAAATGGAGAAATTAATTTCTAATCACCAGAAATAAATTCCTCTGGCTCGTCACTGGCAGCAGCTGGGAGCGAACTCGGGCTACCAGATTGACAGGCGAGTATATGCAACCTACTCGTCCACCGAGGAACTTAGAAGACGGAAGGAAGAAGAGAACATGAACGGAGGTAAAGTCAAGAAAAATGAAAGGGGTTGCAGCTATATTAGGGACAGAAGGACGTTGCATTTTGTTGATATCTTTTTACTTCTGGAAAACTGTGGTAACGTTCTCAAAATTATATGTCGAACCTCCATCATCTTCTCTTTCTATATATTCCTTTTCAATATTATCCCTCAATTCCTGTATTATTCGGCCGTTCGGGAAATTCCTCATTTTGTGCTCTTGAAACTGATGACGATATTCATTGCAATGACAACATTAACGTGTGTCAATATTTGCTTTCAGTTTGAAAGCAAAATACGCGTTTTATCGGAATTAATGATAAACAGTCGCTTAATGACTTTGGTAGTACGATCCCCAAATATAATCATAAACGGTAAGCACTGAGAAGTCATAAGTCTGTCTTCATGAATAAAAATAATTATGCATTTGTGTGGCATGTTGTCATTGTTAAATATTAAAGGGCTTGACTTAAAGAATACTTTACATTTAAGAGCTTTTAAATGTTATGAATTATGTAGCTTTAATTCTTTTATTATTATTATTATTATTATTATTATTATTATTTATTATTATTATTATTCAGATGAACCCTATTTACTTTGTCTTCCTGAGTCTTGTCCTCCTAAGTCCTGCTAATCATCCTTCTGCTTTTATTACTAAAGAACCCCAATCCTAACATTCTTTCTGATACATTTGTATTAACTTTTACAATGATGCCTACACTATCTTTCATCCTTATATACATCATTGCTTAGCATCCTATCCCTCATCCAGTCCTCCTCTATCTCCCCAATCATTGTCTCCTCCTTTATTGTCTATACATTATCACCCTCGCCATGATATTATCCCTTCGGCAAGTTAAGTATCTTCTTTGTTTTCAATTGATCTTGTTATATACTTATCTCGACCTTTCGTTAAGAATTAAATCTGTTAATTTAAATGCTACCGTAATAATCGTATTTTAATAACAGTTAATTTTTTTTTTTTTACTTCACCGTTTCCTTTAATCTAACGCCCTCTTCATACAAAATTTCAAAATGTTTTCCTACCTTTCAAAACCATATGATGACGTTAATGAAACATTACTCGATCCGTTATTAACACTGTTTGATACCTGTATCGGTCGTTTAACAGGACAGGAAACGGCTTTGTCCCATTCACGGGAAATGTATGTCAGTTTCAGTTAACGCTAATTAATGTTCTTATTAACTATTTCAGCAAATGTGCTTTCAATTGTGGGTAATTTTGTACCTCGACTCAGTTGGCTGGAGATAATTAGATTGATGGCTTCTTTGTATTACTTCATAGCGCAGTGAGTATGAAAAGAATATGTATGAAATTCCGTATGAATAAATAGGTATGGAACTGCGTATGGATAAATAATTAGCGAGGTATGTATGCATAAATGAACTTTTATTCTTCAATATTGGCTACACAGAAATGCCCTGAACTAGATAGTATTGTGTTCGTGGGGTCAACAGACAGTGAGTTGAAAAACAAGATGGTCCTCTGAGAGAGAGAGAGAGAGAGAGAGAGAGATGGGCGGGGAGTTGGAATTGGAGCACTGAGCTATAAAATAAATTCACTTTAAAGCGATCGATGCCAAATTCATGCCCATACCAATCATACGGTTTCTGTGCATTTGTGTACAGAATATTGCGTCTGTGTGTGTGTGTGTCAGACGGACAGACAGACAGACAGACATAAATTCTAACAGGCAGACATGAGAAACCCTTAAGCATTCTCAAAATTCCTCTAAGGAAAATTTTACCCATATCAATAAGGCCCCTTACGAGTGTTTAATTTACTGTAAATGATTATAATAATAAGTCGTTTCTTTCTGATGATGGATAATGTGTCACTGTGTTATTCACATCATACACATCTTAATAATACATTCATCTAACGTCATTTTATGATTCGTATCAGTCATTATATAAAAAATAATTCTTTATGTTTTGAGTGTCAGAAAACGTATGATTACCCTTTGTACTACGAAGTCAAGCTATTGAATCGCCTTCCTACACTCTACCTATCAGTTTGGAAGAACAGAGGGCCAAACCTCACCTTTTTAAGAATCTAACCCCAGGCGAGAGGATGACAGTTTATCGCTCGTAATTCTGCGAGAATGAATCAAGAAACTATATACTCTCAACTCTGTACAGCCATAGCTCTTGGGGAGAGCGTGATATGATCCTAGGTGCTTGAACCTAGGAGATACTACTATAACATTCTGACTCTTAGAATAAGGGAACTTTGCTTTATAGCCGCCATAGATCTTTTGGAAAGAGATTACTACATGCTGCATGCATCAACCTACTGTCGAAACTATGGAATAGAAATGCTGCTTTTAGGAACACGAGCCTGGAACAGTCAACGATTTTGTGAAACATGATTCGACGGTAGGAGCGTAAAATCAGAGGAAGAATGGCCATCTGTTCTCTATAGTTCTTCGTGAATGACTTGCATTGGTATACGGACAAGTTAGGCATGAGAGTTATTTCTCTCAATTCATCAGTTTTTTAAACAAAATAAATAAATTGACTTCTTTCTAATGAACGCCATATTTCGGAAGATTGAATTTCAAGTATATAGCGCACTGTGGGGTTCTTCATATGAATAGGGTTCATCTTCTAAATAATAATAACATAGCCCGAAAAGTTACACCTCTTATGACGAGACTTGTTGGTATCATGCGCATGAATGAAAGCGTAGATGAAAAATAGCGATGTGTTGCTTTCAAGGCTAGATACAAAAATCTGTTATGAATAACAATTCATTATTTTCCAATCCCTCAGCCAAAAGGATTTTTCAGTTCTGGATACAGAAACCTAGACTATACTCGTGAATGAAAATTTATCATTTTCCAGTCCTTCAGCCATAAAACATTTTGTAACGTGCATTAAAACAAAAAAAAAAAAAGAATTGATCATCCTCACGTGCTGCATCCCCAAACAATCTATCAAAATGCAAATCGTGCATTCGTCTTTATGGGTATATGGGAAGACTCAACAGGAAAATGCCAAAAATAGTCAAAACTTTCTCTCTCTGTCTATCTCATCTTCCCCTTTTAGCGAGTTTCTATTATGGCCGACTCGTCTGAGAGAGAGAGAGAGAGAGAGAGAGAGAGAGAGAGAGAGAGAGAGAGAGAAGAGGGTGAGGGAGGAGAACGAGGTTCGTTATATGTTATTTGATACGGTGCAAATTTTGCATTTTGAAGGAGTGAAAAATCTTTCGAGTACATACCATTAAAAAAACCAAGCAAGATCTCATTCAATGTCCACCAAACGTCTACCAACCCGGGTAAGTAACCCAGTCAAGTTTCCTACCGAGTATCATCGAAATCTGCCCACCCGATCTCAAGTTATCTTTCTTATAAGACAGACAAACCTAGACAGTCGCGGGAACGGCCCTACTAATATCATGTAAATATGCTATCCGTTATCAAGTTAATTTTATTTTTTTTCAAAGACAAATAAAACGCGCCTAAGTAGTCGTGGATAGAAACAAGTATGTGTTTATTATTCTTATTATCTTTATTATTATAGCTTTGGATAAAAGTGTCTATAAAAGATAAACACATAAAACACCAAAATAAGAAATAAAATTCATTAAGATCAGTTTCGATAAACACTAAAAGGTTAGAACTAATAACAGGTTGATGAAAATTTTACATATAAAATGAAAATTAAAAATGACCGTTATGAAAGCCATACTTCATTCATGAAGGGAGATGACAAAAATGAATCAGTTCAGTCCTTCATTGACAGCCTAACATATTCGTCTGAAAAACAATTGAAAATCAAGGTAAAACGAAGGGCTGCTGACAGATATCAATATATATTTTTTTTCCAGTTTCATACATTAACCGTTAATTTTTAGTGTTCCACCGGTAAACAGAATTGAATATAGAATTTAGGCCAAAAGAATAGAGAGACTTATATGCAAATTAAACGCAGTTGAAATAGCCATTACTTTTAATAATAATAATAACACTAGATAATAATAATCACAAAAAGTGGGTATACAACGTATATCGTCTCCACAAACGCAAAAAATAAATAAATAAATAAATAAATAAATAAAAAATGATCCAATATTTCGGTATCTGTCTCATTTTTGCGAAAATAGAATCGATAAATATAATTTTTTTTATTCGTACGAATCTCCCGCGGAAGCGAAGACTCATTATTTTTGTTTCTTCATAAATATGGAAACGACCATTCTCTCTCTCTCTCTCTCTCTCTCTCTCTCTCTCTCTCTCTCTCTCTCTCTCTCTCTCTCTCTCCAGCGGAACTCTGGGCCCAGTGTGCTGTTGTTGCCAAGTCGCAGAAGTTTAATCTCTAAATGGTGTCTTTGTTCGACTTTCTTGTTGGGAAATTCATATATATTTCTGTTGATTCTTGGGTTTTAACTAATAAATAAAAAAATAAATATACACACACATACCAGAAAATATATATATATATATATATATATATATATATATATATATATATATATATATATATATAAGTATATATATATATATATATATATATACATATATCTACTACATATACGTCTTATCACATTACCGTGATTCATATACATATATCGAACTACAAAATTTAATGTCCTTTAATATCTAATTCGCTCTACCCCGGAATTAATATATTTTCATATATGTTTAACCGAGGGGGAATTTATTAAGCGATAATAGAATTGCTGGCCGACAGGCGCGAACCATCGACTTCTCAATTCCAGGACGGGGTAGAGCGAATTAGATATTAAAGGACATTTGTAGTTCGATATATACATATATGTATGTATGTATATTTATTTATTTATGTTGTTCTAGTTTTCACTGTTGGGAAACGGAGCACAAAAGTAACGCAAATAACTTTTCCGCATCAAATAATTTCAGATGGGAAAACTCATTATTTAACTACTAAAAAACACGAATATATATATATATATATATATATATATATATATATATATATATATATATATATATATATATATATGTATATATTTCTCGATTTTTAGTAGTTTTCCCAGCTGAAATTATTTGATGCGGAAAAAGTTATTTGCGGTACTTTTGTGCTCCGTTTCCCAACAGTGAAAACTATAACAACATTAGGCCAAATAATAATAACAATAATAATAATAATAATAATAATAATAATAAATAATAATAGTGTACTTAGGAAGCAGACCCTCTCTCAAGCATACTTTATTAAAAGTAATGGCTACTTCAGCAGCGTTACACTTGTAGAGATTCTTCTCTATTTTGCGAATAGCGGCTTTTTCAGTGCTACTTAAACAGGCTAGTAGAGCGCCTATAGAGGTCATGGTAAAATACAGGGTCAAAATAGGTGTATATATTTGAATTTTACAGATAAACTATGATACCATAGTCATCAAAGTCATTAACGATTTTCTCTCTCTCTCTCTCTCTCTCTCTCTCTCTTAAAGCGAGCTTTCGTCTGGAGCTGCCAGACATCCTCGGGTGCTGGGAAAGCTGAGGGTGGACTGATCTTGGTGCGGTGTCCGTCCTCCTTATATCTGTGGTTGACAGCAGGGGGTCTGCCCCATGCTTGTCTCTCCTATTGGCTGGTGGCGGTGAGTCTTGTTTTCATTGGCTGCCTGAGCCAGGTCTCAAGCCACTTTCTTCGGGCCGATGGTTGCGTTGCAGCATATCCTGCAGCCGCCTGGACCTCCTAAGCGGCGCTGTAACATTGATGGGCGTTGCGCTACGCTGTGGGACGTCACGGCTACTTTGATTTCCATCGGCTGCAGGAGTCCCCGACCTCGTTCGGGGGCGTTGTCATCCATAGAGTTGTCATGATCGGTGGTGTCATTGTTGGTGGCAGGTCTTCTCATACTCGTAGGGAGGAGAAATTCTTCCTGCGTCGTATTCAGAGTAGTTTTATTTGCTGGATGAGTAGCGCCTCCAGCAGGCGCAACCGACGGGCATCAGGGCCTTCCCGATGATCTTCGTGTTCTTTATGATGACATCTCGGGAGAGGGCCTCTGCCTCGTGATGTTTGGTGCGGGCGTGATTCTTTATAGCCCCCTCTTGGGCGTGGCACGAGAGTCTCTTCGACAGTCGCATGGTAGTCATACCTACGTAGGCGCCGCTGCATTCGCGGACTGGGCATGTATATTGGTACACTACATGCGTCTGCTTCAGGGGTTCTCGTACCTGTGGAGAGGGGTTATTTTTCATATAAGAATCGCGCGTCCTCCGATTCTGGTAATATATGATTAGGTCGATATTCTTGGTGTCGTCAGTCGGGGATACATTATCGGAAATAATTTTCTTAATGGCGTCCTCTTCTTCACGGCGATCAAGACGCCCTTCTGAAGCTGGGTCTTAATTGCCACTTCATTTCGAGACCCAGGCCTCATGACAAGAGACTCGAAATCGAGTTGCTCCTAGACTCCATCCAGCAACTCGAAGCCCGGAGCACCGTGAGAACTACCGACGCCCTTCAACCCCTCCTACTTGCTGAAGCTCTTACAGAGAGGGGCTCGCACTCCAGCGGGATCCTCACCAAGGAGATGAAGAAAGCAGCGAAGGAACTGAAGGAGAAAGTGAACATCACGGTGCGACGCGCGGACAAGACAGCAGCCTTCGTCTTGATTGATACTGCCGAATATCACGAGAAGCTGGATGCTATTTTGTCTGACGAGAGCAAGTTCGAGCGCCTGACGAGGAACCCGACACACGACATCAAGAGGGAGGCTAACGGAGTCATCAGCGCAGTGAATGCTGCAACAAATGCTGTGCACCTCCCGCCCATACAAGGAGACTACAGCCTGGGTTATTTATATGGCAATGTAAAAACCCACAAACAAGGGAAACCCCCACCGGCCGATCATCAGCCAAGGACGCCCGCCCGCCCCTACGTACGACCTTTGCGGCTAAAAACGCCTCAACCAAATTTTGACCCCTTACGTCCCGAGTCGGTACAGCCTGCAGTCTTCGGCAGAGTTCTTAGAAGCCATCAAGGACGCCCCTGGTACCGGGATTATCGCCTCGCTGGAGTAGAGTCCCTTATTTTACGAACGTGCCTGTCGACGAAACCATAGATATAATCCTTGATCGTGTCTACAGGAATCAGTCGACGGCGCCCCTCAACATACCGGAAGCCTCGCTCCGTACGCTGCTGGAGATATGCACCAAGAAGGCCCCTTTCTCCACCCACCGTGGCCAGATGTTCCGCCAAAAGGACGGCGTGGCGATGGGCTCCCCACTGGGGGTTCTCTTCGCTAACTTTTATATGGGCACCGTGGAGGAACGGGTCTTCGCCAGGATGCAGCAAACCCCGCAGATATGGACGTTATATTGACGACATCTTTGTGCAAGTCGACGCCGAGGATGAGGTAGAAGCCCTCCGTCAAGCATTTCAGCAGTGTAGTGTGCTGAATTACACAGTCGAACGCAGCTCCGACGATCGGCTCCCCTTCCTCGACGTCCTTGTAAGCAAGACGGAAGACGGTCTCCGTACTTCAAGTCTACACAAAGAAAACCAATTTAGGACTTTGCCTCAACGGAGACAGCGAGTGCCCCGCCAGATTCAAAAGCACCACCGTCAGGGCCTTCGTCAGGAGGGCCCTCTCCACTGCTCAACCTGGCAGGACACTCACCAGGAACTCGACCGCGCCTCCAAGTACTTGTGAATAATGGGTACTCAAATAAATTAATCAGCAAGGAAGTCCGCACAGCCCTGGAGAAATGGTACGGTAGTGAGAGCCCGCAGCCCCACCCCCAGGATAATATCAAGCTGTACTACAAAGCCTTCATGAGTTCCCATTACCGTGAAGAAGAGGACGCCATTAAGAAAATTATTTCCGATAATGTATCCCCGACTGACGACACCAAGAATATCGACCTAATCATATATTACCAGAATCGGAGGACGCGCGATCTTATTATGAAAAATAACCCCTCTCCACAGGTACGAGAACCCCTGAAGCAGACGCATGTAGTGTACCAATATACATGCCCAGTCCGCGAATGCAGCGGCGCCTACGTAGGTATGACTACCATGCGACTGTCGAAGAGACTCTCGTGCCACGCCCAAGAGGGGGCTATAAAGAATCACGCCCGCACCAAACATCACGAGGCCATCTCCCGAGATGTCATCATAAAGAACACGAAGATCATCGGGAAGGCCCCTGATGCCCGTCGGTTGCGCCTGCTGGAGGCGCTACTCATCCAGCAAATAAAACCTACTCTGAATACGACGCAGGAAGAATTTCTCCTCCCTACGAGTATGAGAAGACCTGCCACCAACAATGACACCACCGATCATGACAAACTCTATGGATGACAACGCCCCCGAACGAGGTACTCCTGCAGCCGATGGAAATCAAAGTAGCCGTGACGTCCCCAGCGTAGCGCAACGCCCATCAATGTTACAGCGCCGCTTAGGAGGTCCAGGCGGCTGCAGGATATGCTGCAACGCAACCATCGGCCCGAAGAAAGTGGCTTGAGACCTGGCTCAGGCAGCCAATGAAAACAAGACTCACCGCCACCAGCCAATAGGAGACAAGCATGGGGCAGACCCCCTGCTGTTCAACCACAGATATAAGGAGGACGGACACCGCACCAAGATCAGTCCACCCTCAGCTTCCCAGCCCCGAGGATGTCTGGCAGCTCCAGACGAAAGCTCGCTTAAGAGAGAGAGAGAGAGAGAGAGAGAGAGAGAGAGAAAATCGTTAATGACTTTGATGACTATGGTATCATAGTTTATCTGTAAAATTCAAATATATACACCTATTTTGACCCTGTATTTTACCATGACCTCTATAGGCGCTCTACTAGCCTGTTTAAGTAGCACTGAAAAAGCCGCTATTCGCAAAATAGAGAAGAATCTCTACAAGTGTAACGCTGCTGAAGTAGCCATTACTTTTATAAAATAATAATAATAATAATAATAATATACTCTGAAAAATTTGGACATCCAAAACAAGCAATCTTAAACGTTTTTCCAATATTCCACCAGTTCTACATTCGTACCAAAACATGCACGCGTAACATCCAGGAAATGTTTATTGTGTTCAAAGTTCCTGCAGGCAAAGCAAGCAAATCAGCGCTTGCCATCTTTCTCGAGGTATTTTTCGAAAAATATCACATTCTGCACCTTCGCTGGAACTCTCTCGCTCTCTCTCTCTCTTTCTCTCTCTATTTGGTTTTTTCTCTCTCACTCCAAAAATATCACATTTTGCACTCACGCTTGGACACTCTCTGTCTCTCTCTTTTCATCTATTTCTCCCCTCTTTCTCTCCACCCCTCTCTCTTCTTATCTATTTCTTTTTCTTTCTCCCCACCCCCTCTTTCTCTTTTCATCTATTTCTCTCTCATTCTCTCCACCGGCTCTCTCCTTTTATCTATTTCTCGTCCCCCCACCCCGCCTCTCTCTCTCTTATCTTCTTATCTATTTCCCTCTTTCTCATCCACCCCTCTCTCTCTTTTTATCTATTTCTCGTCTCTTTCTCTCCACCTCCCTCTCTCTCTTTATCCATTTCTCTATATCTTTATCTCCACCCTCTCTCTCTCTCTCTCTCATTTTCATATTTCTCTCCTTTTCTCTCCTTATCCATTTCTCTATATCTTTCTCCAAACCCTCACTCTCTCTCTCTATTTTCATCTATTTCTCTCTCTTTCTCTTCATCTCCCTCTCTTTTTATCAATCTCCCCTCTTTCTCTCTTTCTCCCCACGCCTCCCTTTCTATCAATCTATCTCTCTCTATCCTCTCGCCCCCCCCTCCCTCTCTCTCTCCCTCAAAATAAGCCTCCGTTGTGGCCCATCCTTCTCTTAAATTTCAAGCGGGAGGACTATTATTAGCAAGGGTTAATTTGCATGCAAAAATTTGCATCCAGTGCTTGCGGGATTGCTCGTTATATCAAGGCCTCATTAGGAAGCATCTGTTAGAAAACGCTTACACAAAACAAAATTAATATATTTATATTATCTATCATTTATTTATTATTATTAGAATTTTTTTTTTTGAGAATGCTTCATTGAATCGTCTCTTGACTGAAATTTACGAGCGGTCCATTTTCCTCTATTTGTGGGGGGGGGGGGAGAACATTGGGAATTGGGAGTGGGGGGAAGGAGAAGCTTGGAATGCAAACACAAATAACAATAACTACGTGACTACTGGCCCACGGTACACCAATATAATGGATAATAATGTTATAACCACGGTCTAGAAAGAACCAATTCAGAAAAAATATAATTCGTAATTAAATAGTATTTTATTTTTTAAAACCACAAAATGAATCTTTCTATCCCATGTGCACCAGAGCATTCAATAGCTTCCTTATTTCATTATATCGTTCTTTTGACCATAATTGACAAAAACAACTCAACTACCTCGTGAGAATTATACCTGTGACGGCCCAAATTAATTAAGAATTCCTTAAGCAAAAATGTCTATTCTTGACAAACGTACCTTAAAAGAAACAAGAGTCTGCAAGCCTTTATACCATTATTATCGTGAGTCCTACGTACATCATCGAAGTACTTAGGTATATCACTAATATAGCTAAGAGTACTGCAGTACAGAACTGCACTTCGGCTGAGCTAACGTCTGAGCAAGCACACCACATAGACCTAGGCCTTTAGGCTACTTATATTCCATTTAAAATATATTAAAATACGAATTGTTTGAGTATATCTGTATTACCTACCTATAAAGTATCACATGTGTGTGGCATTCTCTCTTAAAACATGCGTTATGAGTAACATTAATGAAACATCGGTCTAGGAAATAAAACTAGATTTGACATAGGATCGTTGACTATTCAAATACTTTACCTTATAAGCTCTTCTTTTGTAAATTCGTACCACAAGTCAGGTACGCCTCGGTATTCGAAATATACGACAGTTTCCATTCAGAACAGGTAATAAAATGAATGGATAATTGTATGGATAATAGTTCCTGCTCAGAATTTCTCAATGCTAAAGCGTCATGTCAATTAAATGCGCAAACTCGGTTACTTTCAACAGTAAGATAATCTGCCATAACATGCGAAGGACGGAGAGCGAATCGTAATGTACAGAAGACAGGTGCGGTAAGCATGTGTATTTGAAATCTATATGACATCCCATGCTCGTAAGTTCTCTTATTAATAATAACTACATAGGAATTTCTAAGCCTTCTAACAATCCTAATGCAAGATGAAACCATTGTTGTAAATAGCCATACTACAATTCCAGGGGCCGGTACGTAATTACAGCTTTAAAAAGGGGGTGGGGGGACGGGGGCTTGCTACAACGTGAATAGTACCAATCTTCAAATGACAAATATAATAACACACAAAAGTCTACACAGTCAACTTACTTATTCTTGGAAAATCCAGGTCTCGCTTTCATGGTGAGATATGCACTTAATCCAGGTTAAAATGACACCATTTAAAGTTAACTGCCAGAAGATGAAAGACTGAAACAACATAAACTCCGCGATCGCCAACAGTATTCCTCCGCTACACTGACTAGTTTTCGGCAATTAACGACAGCCAAGTGAGATAAGTTACTTAGAAACTTATTTCTTATAATGATACTCATGCAGCCTCATCAATAAACCAAGCGTGAAACTAAATATTTACATATATTCAATATAAAGTTGTGGGTCTAGTTTGTGTGGCGGATGAATAGAGTTGGCGTCCTAAAGTTCTCCGGCGGGCTGGGGCCAGCTTGTCAGCCAGATATATCCCTATATTGTCTAGTATTTTGATCTTGTTAAGTAATTTACATGTTTGGCGACACTGTTCGTAAAGAACAGCGGATCATCTGGCGAGTCAGACTTTTCTAAAGCGACCTTTGCTAGTAACTTTGCCCTGTTGTCTTGTAGTAGGGAAATGTCCCTTGTGCGTTGTAGTGTCTTTCATGTGTAACGAATTGTGCGTTGTAGTGTCTTTTATGTGTACCGATCTGTAATGGTCATATAACAAAGGATTATTAGTCAAGTGCCCTCTATATCGAAACGTGGCAATAAAGGGTCGTTGGTATTTATAATTTTCATCACTTTTAGCGATCTGCTGTTGTATAAGAGTAAGTTGCTATTACTTAAAAGTTCGACGTGCATTGAACAGTTTTTCTCACTGAATCGAGTGCTTGCAGTTAGCGTTTATTGTCTCATTTATGGATTTATGGTGAACTGTAAGCAACGAAAAGGGTTTTATATTAAACACGAGTCCGTAATGCATTCAACAGAGCCGCTCTGGTATAAATCAACGCTCCATGTCATAGGAGAAGCCGTAAGATATTGTCAAAAGTCTCCCGTACGGTAAGCATTATCTGTCTAGACATTGTCATGCAATAGTTTATTGTTTTTTACTTTTTACTTTCATATTTGGTTCATTGGGATTTTACTAAATAAAAGCCTCGTTCTTTAAATGGGGAAATTAGTCTTTTATTGAATCAGGATAAATTAATCTGGTATTTACCCAGAAACTTTGAAGAACTTCCCTAAATGGTATTTTGGCGGGAACAGCTCAGATCGAGGCAGAGGTATGAATTGAATTGAATATGGAATTTAGGCCAAAAGCCAAGCCCTGGGGCCAGTGAGGTCATTCAGAGCTGAAACTGAGAGTAGAAAAGTTTGAAAGGTGTGACAGGAAGAAAACCTCAAAGCAGCTGCACTATGAATCAATTGTTAGGAGAGGATTGAGGAAAGTAAGAAGGAAGAGAATCTGTAAGGAGTTACAGTATAAGACGAAGGGGGTTGGAGCCAGGGGCCGAAGTCACACAGCAGAGAACCTTACGTAATGCTATAGTGCACCGCACGAGATGCACTGACTGCACTACTCCCCTACGGTGTAGTGGCGGACGTACAGTCATGGGAGTTTGATCAGAGTCAAAGTAATAGGGTCTGCTCAACTCGGCTGTGGGGGGGGAGCTAATACTGTGACGTCAGGAAGAGTAACAGTACTCGCGCTTCTCCATTGAATTACTTAAAGAAGCTTTAGTTTTTATACATTTAATCCATATCGCATGGTTTTTTTTTTATAAAATCTGATAAAACCTGTAAAGAGGTAACATGCTTGATGTTTTTTAATAACCATTCAAAGTATATAGTGTCTGCTCAACTCGGCAGTGGGGCGGAGCTAATACTGTGACGTCACAAGAATAACACTTCAGTGTTTCTCCACTGAATTACTTGAAGAACCCTTAGTTTTTATACATATAATCCATGTCGCGTGGTGTTTTTCATAAAATCTTGATTATAAAATCTGTAGAGGTCACATGTTGATTTTTTTAATACCCATTCTCTCATTTAGTCACCAAACCTTGTTTTATTGCACAAAATATACCAGTTTGAACACACAGCTACTCCAGCTTTCTTCATATGTTTATTCTTTACTTATTTATTTACTTACCTATATACTGGTTTGCTGTATTCTCTTCAAGTCCATTTCTTTTAACATGACAACTCTCTCTCTCTCTCTCTCTCTCTCTCTCTCTCTCTCTCAGGTAGTAATATTATCAAGTTTTTTTAAATAATTCTTGAAGAATGTATTTAGTTCTGTCACTGTGTTCATACCTCACTTTGAAAAGCAACTTTTTTTATGATAAAGGTAGAATGATAGATTAATTATATTTTCCAAATCTTATTGTGAATACTTATTGTTATGCAATAAATACAAAGAAAATGTGGTACAGGCAGTGTAAAAAATGGCAGTTGCATTTCCACGACTTGGCCACAAAAAAGAAAACAATATCAAAAGTACAAGAATTACATCATATACGATATAAGGTATCAAAGGAATAAATGATGAAGAAAACGATGCAGGGAACACCGTTTCCACAAATTTCTCATTAGCACTTCATATCACATAAATATACTTCCGAACACATAAGTTTACATATAACACAAACTGTATACATAAAGGATTATTATGCATGCCTCAAACGATTATAATATTTTCGAAAAAAGTACAAAAATTTCATTCGTCAATCTGGCTGGATGTATCAGATTCTGTGACGTTTCACAAGGGGTCCGGGGTTTAGATTTCAGATCTCCCACGAACGCTTAATTTTATATTTTCTGTGCGCGATTATGGGTTTTGAAAATAATTGTAATTGTAATGTGTCATATACCAATTGAAAGGGCATTCTTTGCACTTTTACATGGTATATAGCAAAACGTAATAAGATGAACAATTATATAAGAAAAATGTGGTAAATATTTACATAAAATTTAAAACTTTTGGTCTGTCTTTGACCTAGAATTCCTCGGAAATTTCTGTAAACACCTATCAATTTTATTTATGCATTGTATAGTAAATTTTATCAGCTTTCTAATCCATTTTTCAGTTTCTTTCTATCATTATCCCTTAGTCAGATACGCTACGAAACGTGAATGTATGTAGGTTGACGGATGAAGTAATTGCACATTTTTGTGTGCGTAGATAATTTTTTCTGTGCGCGCTTGTGGGTTTGAAAGTAATCGTAATTGTAATGTGCTATACATCATTTGAAAGAGCATTCTTTGTACTTTAACGTAGTATACGACAACATGCAATAAAAGGAAAATTTATATAAAAAAAACGCCATCGCAAAAATAGTTATATGAAAATGTTATCGTAAATATAGCTTCATAAAGATATGGTCCTTTTGTAACTGATGACGTTTCACAAGGGGCGGGGATAGGTTTTAGTACCGCCTCGTGAGTAGACCCTGTATATTTTGACTCTGGGTTTGATTATCGAGCCCAGACGACTTAACCGTTAAGAAATAGGATGCTCTATTGACTGATTACCAGCCATGGCACACGCTTAGGAATTCTTTAAACTCATTAGGCATGTCTGTACCAAATAAAGGTAATTCATGGGAATTTATTTAAAAGGTTATTTTAAAACATTGAATTGACTGGTGTACGAATTGTCATGAGTAATGGCAACATTAAATGGTCATTCTTTTTATGATGTTTACAACAAAATAATTAGGTGTATGATGTATAATATTTTGGCGTTTTGTGGGCTCCTTTTATTAGATGCATTAATTAACAAGTATGATCGAAAGCATTGTCAGAAATGATGGGTTTCGTAATAGTTGTAAATCTAGCCTCACTATTTACCAGAGAGCTAGTTAGCTTTCGTGAATGATAGGTGTCCTTATGATAAGGTTACTGATATATTTGGCCAATTTTTAATTTCTTTTTTCTTTTTTCTTCATTGTTAAGTAAGACCAAGTGTTCATTGAAGTCAGGCAAAAGTATCAAATAAGTGAAATGGTAATTGTTACAACAATGAACCCATAAAATATATACATAAGTTAATTGTGTTTTCCTAATATAGGCCTATTGCAATAAAAATAAGTAGTACTCTTGCAGAGTACTTTAGTCAAAGATGAAATGAGAAACTTCATTTTTATGAGATTCACTGAAGAGTTCGTCACATTTCATAAGAGAAATGAATGCAAGGGCCAAATATAAGCAAATTAATTCCCATCTCCCTCATGCATTCCGAATTGTATACAACTCCAGAGTTTAGAATAACCATTCCATCCACATCCCACGGCTGTTAGGGTTACGACCGCAGACTTAAATCCCAATTAACTCGCCATCATAAAAAAACAAAAAACAAAAAAACAAGCTCCGAGGCCTTTGGAGTGAATGAATCACAAGCCAATTCCGTATTCCCCCTCTATATCAATCAGCAGGGTTTTCCCGCCCGTTTTCTCCCCTTCGGCTTCGCGTCCCAGGACCGCCCGCCAAATCAGACTCAGAGTCGGTTTGTTCTCTACCCCAGCAGCTGCCAAGGATTCGTGAATGACCACGACCTGGGTGGGATATTCCTCTTCCTCCTTGTTTAATTCCGAGTTTGTTTGCAATTTGCAGTTCCTCCTTCGCTTTGAGAGGAGGAGGAGGAGGGAATTGTAATGTAGGAATGGTTGCTGTGTGCGCTGGTGTTATTACGAAATGCTTTGTGCAATGTTGATGGCAGTCAATTATTGATGTCTTTTTGATTTATTAGACTTACGTGTGACGTCATTTCTCCTTTGGTTGAAGTTCTGTGGTTTGTTGGTGATGTTAGTAACTGGTAAGCTTCCCTGGTGCAATTTTATTATTATAATTTAAGGCAAGATTTCACTTTTACTCTTGACTAGGTCATTTTAATATAATTAATAAGAATTTTTTTTATTAATTCCGCATTTTTAACCCATCTTGATCACAGTCTTATCCATCGTCCATCCCTCGTAATATTTTTCAATAACAAAACAATTTTCCAAGAAAATTTAAGATATTTTAATTTTTAATGTGTTCAATAACAAAAACAATATTATAATTTCAATAATAATAGAAAAATTATTGACTAACAAAACACCAGTATGAAATAAACTGACTGCAGTTCTCTTATCTGAATTTTTAATAATTTCAGTAAAAAAATTCAATTAAAAGGAAATCCCAATAATATTTCAGTTCTCTTATCTGAATTTTTTATATTTTCTATTAAAAAATCAATTGAAAGGAAATATCAATAATTTGTTTATATTTTCAGTTTTAAAAAATCAGTTGAAAAGAAATACTAATAAATACCGCAGTTCTCGTATTTTAATTTTAATATTTTCAAAAACGAAAAATTTCAGTTGAAAGAAAATACCAAAAAATACTGCAGTTCCCTCGTTGTAATTTTTAACATTTTCAATGGAAAAAAAATTGATATTTTCAATATTGATCAAAAACGAAATAACCGATAAAAACCGCAATTCCCACAAAACCCAATCTCTCCAAATCCCGAGGAAGCTAGACTAATCCCTGCGACCTATGTATAATTTCGAAAAGGACTGTGTTGATTAGACAGCGTATGATTAGAAATCCCAATCACATGCCGTATGAAAAGGGCTCTGGAGAGTGTGGAAAGGAATTAATTCCGATGATTAGATAAAAACACACGATTTTTTTTCTAGGTTGATTAGATTGACCGATTATGGGCGTCTGTCGCGTAGTAATTTTGTGAAATCTTTTTTAATGAGGTCTGTAGTTTATTTTTAGTCGTGAGGTTGACTGTGCGTGGGACAGACAGAAAGAAATATAGAGAGAGAGATACAGACAAAGAGAGAAAGATGGAGAAACCCAGGAGCAGATGGAGAGAGAGAGACAAACAGACAGCTAGATTGATGGAGAGATAGCTAAAGACAGAGAGAGATAAAGGGCAGAGAGAGAGAGGGAATAGAATGAGAGAGAGACAGACCGACAGATAGATAAAGAGAGAAAGATGGAGAGAGGGGGATAGAGAAAGACGCTGATAAAGAGAGGGATAAAGACAGACAGACAGATAGATAAAGAGAGAAAGATGGAGAGAGGGGGATAGAGAGAGACGCTGATAAAGAGAGGGATAAAGACAGACAGACAGAGAGATAAAAAGAGAGGCAGATCAAGAGAGAGAGAGAGATAGAGAAACAAATAGTGAGAGAGAGAGAAGGGGTGCGGCAAATCCAGTTAGAGAGGGGGGGGCCCAAATACAGACAGAAGAAAAAAGTATAAATAACTTATATAGAGAGAAACTATATACCACTTCTATCTATAAATGACTTGCATAACATCAAAGCCCTTTTTTTTTTTCTTTCTTTTTTTGGGGTCACCTTGTCTGTTGGTGACCTTCGTCAGGTTATGAACTTTAGCGAGTAATCGGATCAGGATTAGCTGTTTGTGTTACACACCAACACTCCTTTTCAAAGAATGGGGGGATTTCACACAGCTTATGAGTTGTACCGTCACTCCACAGCATAAGCCTGGACACCCCTTTTCATGTTGATAAAAAACCGAATTATCTTTAGACTTGAGAGTTAATCAGTTTGGACTCTGTAGAAGTGAGGTCAGGCGTGTTCTGATATAGGCTCGGAAGAGGATAATATTATAATCGTGTGTGCGAGGTTTTGTGTGTGACTAGAGTATTTAAAGGGAATGCTATCACAATAGAAGGTAAGTAATTTGTACAGATAGTCGAATGTCTACGTAACAGATGGTCTTAAGTTCTGAATATCTACATTAACAGACAGTTGGTAGAATATCTGCGGAACAGGTAGTCGAATGTTTGCATAACAGATCGTTGAATGTCTGTGTAACTGATTGACTAATGTCTGCTTAACAGATAGTCGAATGTCTGCATAACAGATAGTCGAATGCCTGCGTATTAGATGGTCGAATATCTGGATTACAGATAGTCGAATATCTACGTGACAGATAGTCAAGTATCCGTGTAACAGATACACGAGTATCTGTATAACTTTTTATAATTATTCTTAGAAGTAAACCAAAGAAATGGTCTATTGTGGAAGACATTTATGGACAGCAGCTCCCTTAAGGTCTAAGTTCACCAAGAGTATACCCTTCTTGCAAGCCCAAAGGTCAGTTCTATTTCAACCTCCAAGGAACACCCACGGCGAAGTGAAATGTCTCCCCCCCCTTCCCCCCTTCCCCCCAACCCCGCCCCACCCCAATGTTGGGACTGTTTTGAAAAAAAAGTGAATTTCAGTTCCAAAATCTGAAGGGTTTTGTGGATTAAT
>NC_061105.1:12916650-12921650 GCF_015104395.2 Macrobrachium nipponense | reverse complement strand
CTGTAACCAGGTTCCATTAATCGCCTGCAAGTGAAATTATACTTGTCACAAGGGCAAAGTAAATTCAGACGACATCCAAATACAGGGGAGGGAAGAGAGCTATTTAGACCAGACTTAACCCACATGAATTCGCTGATATTTTGGAATTCAAAAGAGTCCGCTGTACAAACTTTTTTATCCATGGCATTAACAATGAGTGAACCTATCCAGGTCTATGATGACTGTAAAAATATCCATAATTATAACAAATAAACAGATATCAATACCAAATCCCAAAGAAAATTCGATATTACTGGTAGTAAATTACTAGACAAAGAAGTGGAACACGGAGCTATTTTGTAAGATTGCCAGGCAACATAAGAGTCAAAGAGAAGATTAATCATGATTCTGTATTTCTCTATGCTAACTGAAATTAAGTTGTGATAAAATCTTGATCCTATGTGCCCTACAAAAGTTTCAATATTCAATTTTCTCCGCGCGCATCCTCTGAGGTTAATTTTTTTAAAAACGTTATTAATAGGTAGGAGATGCAACGAAAAAAACCCACTATGTAACTAATTTCTAAATAAACTTTGGGTTTTTTCAAGAAAATGTGACATTTTCCCATGAATGTTTTACTTGAATTGTAATAGGCTAATGTTGCAATAAATATTTCATATAACAATAGTCTGATACTTCTAAATGTCTATGAGGTTCAGAAGAAAAAAATTAATTCATCTTGTTGTATTATAGAAATTCTATTTGCTTATTTTGTTCGTTAATTTTAAAATGATTGCAAGTCCTTAACTAATTGCGTTACACACACGGATAAGAATATGTTTATTTGTGGCCTGTCATGCGACCTATGAACCACATGTGAAGTTCATGAACTAAGCATTCCTTTCTCCAGTCAATCTGCTATGCAAGCAGAGACGACACACAGATGAAGCCTGTGTAAGCAGATTATTGAGGTTTAAAAGGAACAAATGCTGATACGGCAAATGATGACGTCCGTCACTTGGCAGGAGATTGCTCTCAGCCAGCTAAGAGTTACGTTACTTGCTGTAATAAATACGACTTTAGGATAAATTTTTGGGGTTTTTTGTTTTTTTTTTTTATACTCGACCCACATGAGAAGAATGTCTGAAAAAAAAACAGTACCAAAATTGAACAATATATTAGTTTCATGTTGGAAAACTGCATGATTATGTTAAATTAAATATTCCTTATTGAAACTAATGAAAAAGGTTTCCATACAAATTCTATATATTATTATAGCCCTGTATAAGATTCATATAGGATTATTTCATAGATAACATTTTCACTTCTAGACTTCCTGACTTTAAAATCTCTTTTATTTGATTTTATTTATTTATTTATTATTATTATTTTTTTTTTTTTTCATTGAACTATCGAAATATAAACACACGCCGGGACAGACAATATGTCAGTAGGTTTTGGATATGTGTTTGAACTTTTAGCATATTTGTCATTACTAAAGCGTTAAGTTTGAGTTCAAATCATTACGCATATATATTGGATATTTAATTATCTATGGTTACGTTTTGCTTATTGATTTATCGTGATCCTTTTTTATTATAATTTGTAACCCTTCCGACTTCTTACAGAGTGTATTATATCGACTCCACTTGTATCCATATTTATCTTATTTTTTTTTTTTTTTATATTTATTTATTTATATATTTTTTATATATATTTGATAAATTAAATGGTTGGCTTGCAATATGTGGAAAAGTGTTCTAGCGGCGTACCGTATAAGGCTACTTGCGGCATCAATTCTATAGATACAAGATATAAATGATAAAGGTATTTAAAACCGCGAGAACCGCTATAATCCAGTTCGGATCCAATATCACGAGTTGTAACTCGTAAGACATTGACACTTCCTATTTAATTATCCGTTATTCTACCAAACCGATTGACTCTGGGTGATAAAATATATTATTGGTTTTCTTAATGGAAAGGAATTCACACAACGTGTTAAGGAGATTATTATTGATTTACACCACCCGAGTCACAGATTATTATGTGTTGAATTCCATATTTACTGATTTAGCACTCATAAATATTCCTAACGCACTCAATTGCGGTGTTTGCTTTTAGTGCTATTAATTCTATATAACGTGTCAAGGAACTATTAACACTAAGAAGTGTGTATTCCCTCTGTCAGACTCGTAATTCTGTTAATAATTCTACGTATATTCTTTCAAGGATTGATTTGGCACAGGATAGGCCCTTAAACTGACAGGTGTCTTAGTGTATCCCTTGTTTTCATGACACGTGTTACAATTAGTTATGTGCTTTTTAAATCTGTAAGCATTGTAGGCCAGTAAAATAGTGATTTGGCTTTCTGTGACATAGTAGGGAACCTAGGAGACGGAATGCCAACCAGTTATGACGATTGGTATGAAAAGAGATTATTATTACTACCTGGTCGTTAGTCATCTGCTGTGTTCTTCGGGTTTTCCTCGTCACGGTCCTACATATAAATATTTACATTTGATTACATTATTCTGATACACATACTTTAAATATATTTTTGCTTTAGGGTTTCTGCTCGAAGTGTTTATTGGTTTGCTTAGCCGCTGACCCTGTTTCCGTTCGAAGTGTTTATTGGTTTTGCTTAGCTGCTGACCTTGTTTCCGTTCGAAGTGTTTATTGTTTGGTGTTTATTGTTTTGCTTATCACTGTTGACACTTGCTTTGTTCAGTTTTGTAACAGTTCTGCGCTCCAACCCAGATATTCAATGGTCGCGATCTCTTTGGGTTAAGGAATTTTTTTTCCTTGTTTAGATAACGGTTTTAACAATAGGACACTGGATTGTTTGCGATATCTGTTTTAGTCTAATTAATGGTTCTTTGGCTGGTATGGTGCGGGATTGCGGGATAATGCGTCAGCTATGATATTTGCTTTCCCAGGTAGATATCTTATCTTTGCTCCAAAGACCTGAATGATCATTTGTCACCGAGTTCCTTTTGGACTGTGATTAAAGCCTTTGAAAAACTCGGTAAAGGACTCATGTTCAGTAAGGACTTTATCAGGATAGCCATAGATTATGAACTTAAAATGTACTAGTGTTAAGATACCTAGCCCTTCCTTGCCTATTACTGCATATTTACTTTCAGAGGGCTTTAGTTTACGTGAATAAAAAGCTTTCTAGGGAAGGGAACTGTTTATCATATTACTGAAGTAGTATCCCTCTTACCCCTGGTCTGAGGCGTCTGTTGCAATAAAAAAAAAATTCCTTATTTAAATCAGGGATTTTTAAGTTAGGTAAGCTGCATTTTCCACTTTAAGATATCGAACGCCTGTTGATGCTTTTCAGACCATAATAAATCTACGCTCTTCTTCGTAAGATCTGTTAAAGGAGCTGTCATGATTGAAGAGTTACATATTTACATACGATTGTAATACCCACTACAGCGCAAAAGTGCTGTATCCCCCTTTTACGTTAATAAGTACCGGAAAGTTATGAATAGCCGACACCTTACCATGGACTACTTTTAAGACCTTGACCAGACACATAAAACCTAGATAAACATGTTCGGTTTTAAAAAACTCTCATTTAGATATGTTACTCTGAGATTATTTGTCTTTGTCTCTGTTAAGCACTAGCTCTACTTTATGTGAATGTACTTCTCAAGGTATTAGGAAAAGATTACAATAGATCATCCATATAGGCATGTAGGTTTATCCCCCTAAAAAGTCCTCCAAACACTTATATTTGTAATTTGGGGCGCAACGTAAGCCGGAGGCATACGTAAAAATTGATAATGTCCCCTGAGTGTGCTGAAAACGGTGTATGAGGTACAATCACTTAGGTAATGGTATCTGGTAAAAGCTTTTAAGTAAGTCCAAGTTGGTGAAAAAAATTTATTCTAACCTAACAGAGATAAGATGTCGTCGCTACATGGCACTGGAAAACTATCGGGAGTCGTTTCCTTGTTTAAGCGACAGAATCTACGCAGATACGCCAAGTCCGATCTTTTATGGCATGACGTTTGAGGGAAAAATTATATGGGCTTATGTGATTTCCTAATGACTCCTATTACTAACATTTGTCAACTTCGTCATTTATCTCTATTTTGAAATTTCATTGAGAGTCTACACGAAGGTACGTATATAGCTTTATGTTTGTCCTTAGACCGTATTTTGTGTTAAATTACATCCGTTTTTCCCAGAGATCACTCGCTAGTGGAGAAACTTCCTGGTATTCAGGTAGAAAATAAAAAAAAAATTCTGCTGAATCACCTCTGCTTGAATGACTTTACGGATATTACTTTAGATAGATTATCAGAGAGATTCATCCACGACCGGTTGGGCGTGATTAAAAATTAGCAACAATAAAAAATGCGATATTTATAACTTCCGTATCCACGATAGTATACTTTTAGGGCTTTGTTCGCGGAAATCGTTATATTCAGAGTGTCGGGAAGGATTAAAATTTCATTTCCCAGCAAAGTCTTTTTACACGCACTAAGACATTCGAGGGTGCATGCTTCTCGAGATTTTGCGTGCAAACTACGACTGCGGTTGTGGGAGAATTCTGTTGGGTCATTTGAACAAGTTCGATTTTATGAGACAAATGTATTGTTTCCTTTTAGTATAAGGTTATTTGATTAATTGTCCTCTTTTTTGTTCAACTGATTTTGATATGTTTGAAGGTTTATAGGATTTTCCTTTGATAAACACGCCTTATTTTGCAGGATGTAAGATAATATTTTGTGTATCCCTAGATGGATATCTTACAATTACACTAGATACGATCAATGTTTTTTATAACTATAGAGGTATCTGTAAGCGCGTCGCTTATTCCGGACTTCTCATTAGGGAAGTTCGAACAACAGACGGTGAGTCCGTAAATACAGGATATTACGTGTACTAAAGAAATAAAACAAGATACTCTAATTTTTACGGCGCGTACAGTTGGGCTTAATCCACCACTACTGCTGGAGTCGCTTATTGTGTGGAATTTGCTTTGCTTTGAAAATTTCGGCAGT
>NC_061105.1:12884150-12909150 GCF_015104395.2 Macrobrachium nipponense | reverse complement strand
CTATTAATCGCATTGCCATCACATGGAGTCTACTAGAACACCACCATCTGTTTTTTTTATGAGTTTTCCTTCCTCCCTTGCCTCCCTCCTTGTGAATTACGCATGGATGAAGGATGATCAGCCCAACTGTTTCAACTGCTGGGGTACTCCATGGCCATATCTCCCGATATTGCTCTGTCCACCTAAGTGTGCCTGGTGTGCTGCAGCCCATTCCACACGCACCGTCCATACCGTAAAACCTGTTACTGATGCTCCACCTCATTGTCGAATCATCATCAACTCCGAGACTGTGCATTGGAAATGCCTCGTTGTGGTGAAGCAGGAGTTAATGTTTGGCATGGATGTTCCCAGACGGTCGCGCGCTGCCACGCAGTCACTTCCACTGACACCACCACCACAACCAGTGTCAACCTCCTCGTTATGCCCTCCTGAATCAGCTGAAATTCAAAACTTCGTAAGGCTGTTGCTGCCTTGGAATCGCACTGTACAGCACTAACGACACGCTTTGATGCTATTGATGTACGCTTTCGATAGCTTGATCGCTCAGCAGGCTACCACTGCAAGTAACCTCGACACACTAGTCAAGGCACAACAAGTTCTCATAACCTCTGTTGCCTCACTTACTGAGAAGCTAGATACTGTTTGCCTCTTGTCTTGAAAGGGTCAGTGGCCTCCTGCCAGCTCAGCCTCCTACACTTGGTGCACCATCTAACAGTGCTGCTTCTCCAGTACATGCTCGACCTGTCTCTCGCAGCGTTAAGGGTAAACTTCGCTAGACTCGTGCAAAAGTACATGTCCTTTCATAGGAATGCCCTTGGAATTAGACAATACTCCAGACTCACTGCACTCAGGACATATATTTATTCAAGAAGCCTTCCCTGGCGGTGCTCAGCCAGGTGATGAAGCTCCAACACTCTCCGGTTATGTTTCATATGTACATCATGTCAGGAATGGTCTTATTACTTACATCCACTCTTCTCTTCCTCATCAACTCCTTCGCTCATCAGCAGATATTAACATGACCTTCCCAACTTTTTCAGGTAAGATAGGTGATGGTCATATTTCGTTTATGCAATGTTTACTCTGCCCCTGGCCTAATTAACCTCTCGCACTTCCTACACCTACAAACCTTTGGCATGATCTACATGGGTGTTATTCAATGCCAGACACCCAGATCTTGGTGAGTCTCTCCGATTCCCAACCGCAGTGAGTTCGGCCCTCTGCTCAACTACATCCATCGTTTACCATTTAACCCGTTGGGATAATAGGTGGGGGGTTGCCACACACACCGGGGGGGCACTCTTGATCATAATCCTTACATCTGGGCTCGTGCATCACATGTCTCCTGTCATTCTGTTCCCTCGCTCTTTTCTGACCATGTTGCCTTATGCCTACAGTACACAATACAGACTCATCAAGTGACCCTATCATCGTACCCGGATCACCATTCCACCCAAGTACTGTCCAACATATGTTTTCATACATCTCCTCTGTCCTACCTACCTTTGATAAACACTCTCCAGCACCTGTATAATTCTTTGGTAAAAGCTACCCATGACTTCTATCAACTATATTGTCAGACTCACATAAAAGTCATATTGTTGCCCATGCCTGGACCCTTGGATCAATGCATTATGCAAGCAGAAAGAGTTGCAGCTGATGCTGGCCTTGCCTTTCAGACACAACCGACTCTAACCATCTACTTCAGTATCAGCATGGCGAGGGACGATTTAGTTGCTCTCCAGAAGTGTGTCTACACTGAGTCATGGTATAAAATACACTGACCTAATTAACCACCAGACTAGCATTGGGACCATGTTGGCAATCTCATCACAAAGGACTGTCAAGAAAAAAACCACATGTGCACTTCATCACAGTCCACAAGCATATGTCCAGGATCTCATCACTACTTGGTCAACCCATCACGGTCCAGTAATCTCCCTGTACAAATCCAAGAAGCACTTTCTTCCCAGAGCAATTTACGCACCTTCGTCTGATGGCTGCATTGTTGGAATCAGACAAGGAGGACAAAGAGCTGATCACCGAGATGAGCTGCGACGTGCTGTTATTGGGGAAAAACAAAAAAAATTCTGCTCCTGGGGATGATGGCCTTACTTATCAAGTGCTTCGTCTCCTCCAGAAGGTTCCTGGAAATCCTCTCTCACAATTGTATAATCTTTGCTACCAACATGGTATATGTACCTGCTGGCTGGACCATTAGCACAATTATTCCTATCCCAAAGCCTGGAACTGATAAATATTGGCCTATCTCCCTCACCTCATGTTTTTAGTAAAGTGTTTGAGCGTATATTACTACCAGGCTAATGTACCGGTTGCAAGAAAAACTTTCTCCCCATTTGTATGGCTTTCTTCCTCAGAGGAGTACTCATCACTGTTTAGCTGAACTCTACTCCCGATTGTCCTCCAACAGTGTAGTTGCCTTCCTTGACCTCAAAAGTGCTTTTGATATAGCCAACAGAGATATCATTCTTGATCAGCTTGTCGACTTTGGTATTCAGAGGAAACCCTTCTGAAGTGGATAAACGTTATCTCAGTAACAGAAAAATCACGTTGTGTTTTTTTTTAAAGGTGCATGTAGCTCCTATGAAAATTTTGAGCTTGCACACCTCAGGGCAGTGTATTGAGCCCATTTCTTTTTAATATACTTATGCACCGTGTACTGTCCTCTCCTCCCTGCTATCCCTGGAATCACTGTAACCTGCTATGCTGATGATGTCTGCATCCACTCCACTACCAAAAACCCCTCGAGACCTTCAGCGTGTCCTTCAAGACTTCTACAGGTCCTGTACCTCCAGTGGCCTCATACTCTCCCCAGAAAAAAGCAGAGTCTTCTCTGCCCGAATCTCCGAGACCTGCCAGAGTTCATTATGGGTGGGAATATTATACCTCACTGCACACAGTATACATATCTAGGTGCACCATCAGGATACACCCCTGCTATACCTGCACGACAACGAATCCACCCCATGGTGAAAAACCTTCTTGATCGACTGGAGGCCTCGCTGTTTAACTCCCATCAAGTGGCTTGCCGACCAGGGCCACAGGTATATCTATTCCCGTGGCTAAAACCCTCTATATCCTCTTCCTAAGGTCAGTTGTTGACTATTTATCTCCTGCTCTAATTCAATTACCCAGAGACCATGGCGTTACAACCTCTAGAACTGTTTCAAAATAGAGTAATGAGTTTATCCTAGGATGCCCTCCTTCCACTCGCATAGTCAACATGCAGACCGAACTCATGTTACCTCCATTAATAGAGAGAATTTATGCCAATGTAACTTTGTTTTCTGTTAAATGTCTACATTCTCCACAATTTACTCCAAACTTCTCTGCTGTCCTCAGAGCATCACTTGACGAAGATGCACCAAGACCTCAACTCCGGCCAGGGGGCCATAACCTAGTTAGGGCAGTATGTGAAAATCTTCGACACCTTGATATCGGTGTACCTGAGCAAGCAGTCATCCAAGATTTGCCACCATGGCAGGTTCCTATTCCTGCTGTCACTTTCACACCAACCTCTAAAGATAAAGATCCCATACCAGTCTACAGAAGCAGCTGGTTTTGGAAACAAATATCCAAAGTGTCAAGTTCAGTTCCTGCAGGACACCACATCTACGTTGACGGCTCAGTACAGGCAGATGGAAGTGCAGCATGTGCTATGTTCTCCCCCACTTTAGAATCTCCTGAGGGTGGGTGGCATGGTCGTAGGTTGCCAAACTCATCCAGTTCTACTTATTGCGAACTTCAAGGTATATGGGATGCAGTAACCCTACTTGTTAGAAGAAATGTGAATGGATTGGTGATCTGTGACTCCAAATCTGCACTCCAGGCACTGATCATCTTCTAGGCAGCTGTGGCCGTGTTGTGCAAGACATATTGTGTCAACTCGTTGCTGCTTACAATGCCTCGCTTGTCTTGTCTTTCATGTGGATGCCCTCCCATATTGGGCTTGCTGGGAATGACATGGTGGACAGTCTTGCTAAAGCTGCCTGCACGCTGGACCTTGATGACAGAAATGTTGAGCCCTCACTTCGCTGCCTTTAAACATAGAATATATTCAGCCGCTTTTGCCTGTACAGTACAGCGTAGGGATGCAGAGAGGGGCACTAGTGTTTCCATACAACATCATGATAAACTTTCTACAGAGCCTTCACAAGTACCACCGGCGACGTGGACTCATGGTGCGTAGGCATAATGTTGTAAGTGCCAGGATAAGGTTGGGATATCGTCCTGTGTGGCAGGTTGGACAGACACTAGATATACCACACTAACCTCATGTAAACTGTGTAACCTTGCTAATGCCAATAACCTTGACACTACTGCCTTCATTGCCCACTGTCAGGAATCTGTTACCTCCAAGGACAAATTTACTTCAAACCTGCCAATATTTTACTCAAAGATGACCACACCTAGACATAATTTTGACTCGTCTTCCTCACTTTGGTGGCTGCTAAATTGTCTGTTTGCAGTTTGTTGTGATAATAGAATACGATCTCATATATGTTTATTTTGTAACTGATATACCGATGATTCATGCTGTAATTTTTTTTTTCTGTTTTGATGTTCTGATGTAATGTATGTAACTGCTAATATGTAACTTTGTTTGACGTCTTTGGGCGTCAAATTTATTTATTAAATAATTCTCTCTCTCTCTCTCTCTCTCTCTCTCCTCAATCTCTCTCTCTCCTTCTCTCTCTCTCTCTCTCTCTCTCTCTCTCTCTCTCTCTGTGTTTACTTGGAAGGCACAAATCCAACGCTCTGTTTTTGCTCACGTTTTTAGGTGGTCTGTACTGCAGTTCAAGACATATATTTCTGGTGATCATTATAGTTAAACTACTAGTGATTTTGATATCAGTGACGTTGTGGTATATTCTAGCGCAATATTGGAGTATTTTACGCTTATAGAATAGTGCCTAACAGGAAAGACGACTCCTGTTCAAAATTTTCCAAGTTTGCGCATGCGCACTGAACCCTTATGACGTAGTATATGAGGCTGTTCCTTTACATATCGTTCACTTTTCTAGTCATCGTCATCACAAACTAGAGAGAAAGAGAAGAGAAAAGAACGATGGACAGCGAATCTTCTACTCCTCTACCACCCAGCCTTGAAAGCCCATCTTGGGATTTCTTGAACGAAAATTTTACAAAACCAGAATTACAAAAGCATTGCCGTAAGTTAGGATTAAACAAAATATGGGTATCTAAGGACAAATTAATCGCGACCATTTCCATGAAAATTGTAAACAAACTTCCTACGAGAGAAGAGGAAACGCATCCTCCTCGAATATCACAGTCATCCCTGACTGAAAATGAGGCTACTCTAAAACTGAAAGAGGAATTATCTACCTATAAAGAAGATCTGAGTCAGAAAACTTCACAAATCAAAGAGTTAAATGAACTTTTGAAGTCTGCTAGTACTATAAATAGATTGAATGATCGTCTAACCAACATCGAAGAGTATATACAAACAGAGAGGGGAGTAACTTGACATAATCCTTCATCAGGAACTACAACACAGGAGGAAGATGGTACACTACTACTGGGTGATACAAACTTATGCGACATACACTCAACCGATCTTGGCGAAAAAACTTTTATAAGAACAATAAGAGGTGCCAATGTAGACCTTATCCGGAGTTGGGTAACTGAAGAGCTAAACTGGGCACGTTGCAAGATGCATTTTAGTGTGTGGTATCTACGATGTCTTGGATGATACTTAATCATCAACATCCTGGATAACTTAAGTAGTCTCGTTATGGAGCTTAAGAACGTTAATGAAAAAATATGGAAATCAACATATGTCAGCTGTTTCCGAACCTTCGCGAAAGACGAATATCAGGAATTGATTAACTACCATAATACCAATTAAGTGAATGGTGTTTAGGCAATGGTATTAGAAAAACATTTTTAAAAAAACTATGAGTCGTCTTTCAAGCTAGCTGCTGGAGAACAGACGAAATGTGTTTTTCACCAGACCAAGCAATGAAAACCCCGGAATTTTCTTAAATAGGTGTGGTGCAATTAGACTACTCGAGTCTCTAAGCAAGAAATGCCAGCATTTTAAGCTCTGTGATATTGGAAGGACGTTAAGCGATCACATACGTGGATATGAAACAAATCAGAACGTAATGCTATTCATCAGCAAGCACGCCCTCGTATCATGAATATACGTAGGGAATCAATTACTGGACAACGATGGAATTCAGGGCAGACCACAATTCGGGATCGTACTAACTACAGGGAGATCAGCGTGGAGGGAATGGAAACATTCAGGAAGTATCGTAAAGATGATGGCAAAAATTACGTGCAAAATCAACGATATCAGTCCCGTCCCGGATGTTATAACTGTGGTGAATATAATCACAATCAAAGATCATGTTATTACGACCACAGAATTAGATGCAGTAGGCCATAAAAGTCGATTATGCCCTCGCTATGATCCATAGGATAACGACCAGGAAGATGACACTGCAGAAGGTACAGTGAAGATCGCTATCGCAGAGAAAGATGTGGGAAACCTGCTAACTATAGAACATATAAATGCTCAGTCCTTATTATCGAACTTTGATGAACTGGAATTGTTAATGAAAGAAAGAAAATGACATATTATGTATAAGTGAAACATGCCTAGATGCGGGTATCTGAGACAATTTTGTAAACATTTCAAATTTTTAATATCTATCGTTGCGACCAGGGAAGAGGAGGAGTAACTTGTATCTATGTTCGAGATGATTTAAAGTTATTAGAATGACCCTAAATGTTGATAGAGTGGAGGATGTCTGATAACTGTACAACATAAAAAGCTCCCATCATTCATTTTAGGATGTGTTTACCGCCAGCCCCATCAAAGCTTTAGTCTCCTCTTTCGACTACATTAAGGGTGTTTTTAAAGTTGTTTCCTTACGTGGAAAGCCAATTTTTATACTAGGGATGTTAATGATGATTTATTATCGCTAATAGTAAACTAGGTAAAATTGTGCGCTAATTGAACCTACACCAGGCAATTAATAAACCTACAAGAATGAGAGCCACAAGCTCATCACGCAAGATGTTGTCATCACAAACAGACCAGAAATGATTTCCCAAGCTGAAGAAGTTCCTTGTCCTGTCGCTGACCATGAGTTGGTAACGCTACAAATAGATATTTCAAAACCAAAAAGACAGCCTGTAACTAGAACATTTCGTAGTTTAAGACACTATAATCAGATAAGTTCTGTGATAGACTGTTGAATACAACCCCTAACCTTAATGAATTTTTAAATACAGACAATGTAAATATTCAAGTTTCTATATTTTCTAGTGTTTTTGTCGAGTTTAAATGAGTGCGCTCCTTGTGTAACGAAAGTAATTACCCGGCCCCGCCCCCGGCTCCTTGGTAAGCCATGACCTTAAAATACAAATGAAAGCAAGAGACGAATTGCATGAAAGAGTCAACAGGGATACATTAAACTTAGAATTAAGAAATACTTATAAAAACCATAAAAAACGAGTTAATCAACTTATTAAAACAAGAAGGCAGAGCATTTTAAAGATAAGTTTAAAACTGTCGTGGTTAATTTGTCTACTAAATGGAAATTGTTCATGAAATGATCCCTGCCTCAAATAGTAACGTAAGCATCCATGATTATAAAGATAAGAAAGCTAAAGCAGAAGAATTTAACGAATATTTTACAAATTGTTAGGTCGACTGGCCTTCGAAATTCTCACAGATCCTCAATGCAAATAATAATCTGCCCAATATAGATACTATTATACCTCACAGTATCGCCAATAACCTTTTCAGACCGCAACCCGATGACGTAGGTACAGTTGTCTTGGTTGTGAGGGATTTGAATGACTCAAAGGCATTTGGATCTGATGGTATCTCTCTCCGTTTCATACGAGACGCCTTACCCGTGGATAAGTCTTTACCTAACCGTTATAGTGAACACCTCCATTGTCACTGGTCCTCTACCCACCGACTGGAAACTATCGCATGTAATACCATTTTTCAAGAACGGTGACCCAAGATGCAGTCGAAAATTATTGGCCTATATCACTTCTACCAGTCTTATCTAAGATATTAGAAAAAATAGTTGCAGTTCAGCTCATGCAATATCTTGAAGAAAATAACTTATCACAAACCCAACATGGTTTTAGACCACATCTATCCACCGAAACCGCACTCATGAAGCTCACAGAGAAAACATTTTAGTAGTACAGACGAAAAAAAGATCTCTCTTCTCATATTGTTAGATCTCTCCAAAGCATTTGATAGCGTTAGCCATGATATCCTACTTAGTAAATGTATAAATAAAACTAAAAATCGACCCGTTTTTGGTTCAAAGTTATTGGAAAATCGGTATCAGTCAGTAAGAATATGACGATGTAATGTCTTCCTCTAAGCCAGTGCAAGTGGGGTTCCACATGGATCAGTATTAGGACCAATTCTTTTCTTAATCTATATCAATGATATGTCTACTTCATTACAGAATTGTCTCTTAATACAGTATGCAGATGACAGTTAAATCCTAATCACCGGAACCATAGAAGAATTACAAATGTTAATTTCAAGAGCGGAAAGTATCTTAGAAAATGCTAAATATTATTTCCAAACTAATGGATTAAATGTAAACGAATCAAAAACTCAGTATATTTTCCTTGGCTCAAGACAATACATTTCTCAAATTCCTGATAATATAGTTATAATTTCATTGGCCATGCTATTAGAAAAAGTGACCATGTAAAAAAACCTCGGAGTTTACTTTGATCAGTACATGTGTTTTTTGATGCTCATATAAATGAAGTTTAGTAGGAAAGTGAATGGAACACTAATTTATATAAACAGAGTAAAAGACAGATTTGATCATGAAATGCGCAAAATGGTTGTTCAGTCGCTTGCGTTAGGCATAGTAAACTACTGTTTGAAGGTATGGGCACTACGTCTCAACAACAACATCGAATACAAAAACTCCAAACTTTGCGGCAAAAGTGACTGATGGGAAGGCAAACGAAATGCGATCATGTAACCCCAATTTTAAAGATATTAGAATGGTCTAAATATAGAACAAAGAATACAGTATGAACTTATGTCTGTTAATTTATAAGATATTGAATAATTTTATTAACAACATGATTTTTTTCCTCTGACATTAGTTTGGATTTAGAAGTGACAGGACAACAAGAAATAGCAACGACCTTTACGTGCCAAGGACAAATACCGAGCTGGGTAAAAGATCGTTCACTGTACAGGGTCCTTTAGCTTGGAATAAGCTACCAACAGCTATAAAAACAACTGTTAATATCAATTCTTTCAAATCAGCTCTGAAGAAACATTTTTTTGCCGATAGGTTGATAACGTTTTTTTTTATACTGCATTTCCAGAATTGTAACAATAGAAGGGCCAAGCAACTTTCTAAATCATCATGATTCCTATTTACACATGTAAGTAAAATTATACATAGTATTTTGTATTTTTAAGATGTTAAATCATGCATTGCAATATATTTATCCTTTGTAAGATAATAGCCAATGTAAATATTGGAAATAAATCTTATTATTATCATTATTATTACTCTCTCTCTCTCTCTCTCCCTCCCTCTCTCTCTCGCTCTCTCTCTCCAGAGATGAAGTGAGTACATGATGTCCTCCCTCCGGTGGACTAATAAGTCTTTGGGACAATCCTAATCGTCGTAACTCTCTCTCTCTCTCTCTCTCTCTCTCTCTCTCTCTCTCTCTCTCTCTCTCTCTCTCTCCCCATCATCGAATCACAGTAAATTCAATAGCTTCCTTCTTTTTGATCGACCTCCAAACCCCTTTATCCAGTGGCAGTCTGGTAAAGCCACCTGATAGTATTCCTTATTCCTTCGCCTCGACGATATATACACCAACCATCGAATGTAGGATGGGGAAGATTTCCCCTCCTCAAAGGGCGCCATCAGCGCGGGCTATTTATCACTTATTTGCAGGACGACTTGATCGCCGTCCTCGTTGCATGCAATATCCACTCAGGAAGATGGGGAATGGTGATAAAGTTTCCCCCCCCACTCCAGTGGGCAACAAGGGAAATTCGTGGGCTGCCTCTCATCTGTTTTTGGTTGTCTGAAATAATAATAATTATAATATGATAATCTCAGTTTTTGTTTGGTAGCTATACGAATGATCAGTTTATTGGTGGACTTTTTTTCTATAGAATAATGTTATTAGCTTGAATTCAGTTTTTTCTTCTTTTTTTTTCTTCTTTTTTTTTTTAGCTGTCTCTCTTCCTATGTCAGTGTATTTGGACGAATTATAACATCAATAAGTGTATATGATTCGAGTGCATGATCCCAACTGGGTATTTATAATGAAATTGGATTCTTGTTTATGTACTAGGAAGTTATTAGTGTGCATTCAATGTGTTAGTTGTCTTTGGACGAAGTAAATATCGATTAATTATTATAATTCGACTGCACTATCCTATTCAAGTAATATCAAATTCACATAATTCGTATTACCCTACTTATTACTTATAATTATTGAAATTGATGTAGCGAGTTTTACAAATTGCAGCTGTGTAAATCATGAGTTTGATGGCATAAAATAAAGACAGTTGTTTATGGTAACTTTACAATCTGAAGTTGAAATAGTCCCATAACCAGAACGCTATAGTGCAATAAATACCAGTCCTTTGCATAAGATCCCTAGAGGGTGATAGTGCCGTCAGTGCACCTCATGCTGTGCACCGTAGGCATCACTTAAGGTTCTTTGTACCGTCCCCTCGACCCCTAGCTGCGATCCCGTTCGTTCCTTTTACTGTACTTCCTTTCATATTCTAGTCAACCTTTTTCCACCCTCTCTTAATAATTGAATCATTAGTGTAACTGCTTTGCACCTTTTTAAACTTTTACTGTCACTTTCCGTCTCTGCGCTGAATGACCTCATTGGTCCCAGTGCTTGGTCTTTGGGGTGGATTCTATATTCAGTTTGCGTAAGAGTATCTATGTATTCCTCACTGTTATCAAGTGCTTCCTCTTTATCGAGGTCTTTACTTCCCCGTCGTCAAAAAAAGAAAAAACAGAAAAAAGTCAAACAAGTAACGATGATTCCCGATAGTAATTCATCTCTTTGAAGCTGTATAAAAAACTCTATTGACAAACGATTGTGTTATTGGAGTTCAAAGAAGAAGCCAATGAAATTAACTCTTGTTTTACGGTCTGGATTATAATTAAGGCAACGAAGTGCGGGTAAAAAACGAGACCTTTTTTTTTTTTTTTTTATATATATATAAATTATTGCCTTTTGAATGGGAGAATGTCGAAGGAAGAAGTAGAAGAAGTCAAGAATGTCGTTTCTCTCATTCTCGCATCGTCGCTTGTTACGTGAAATGGGGAAAGCAAGGGATTGGATATTTTCCCCCATTTAGTTTTTTTTTTTTGTTTTTTTTCCCCATATTATTCCCCACCCCCTTTTTGTTTTTTTTTTCCCTCTTAGTTTTTCCTCAGTTCCCATATTTTCCCCTTTAATTTTTCCTTCTAGGTTTTTCCCGTAGTTTATGTCCTCTTAGTTTTCCACCCTTAGTTTTCCCACTAGTTTTTCCTCTTGGTTTTCCTCCTAGTTTTTTACCCTTAGTTCTTCCCTAGTTTTACCCTTAGTTTTCCCTCTCTTCGTTTTCTCCCCTTAGTTTTTCCCGTAGTTTCCCACTTGGTTTTTCCCACATAGATTTACCCTTAGTTTCCCACTAGTTTTTCCCTTAGTTTTACCCACTTAGTTTTCCACCTTAGTTTTCCCCTTAGTTTTCCCCTCAGTTTTTTCCCTTATTTTCTCTTAGTTTTTACCCTCGTAGTTTCCCCCATTAGTTTTTTCCCTTTAGTTTTCCCCCCTTAGTTTTCCCTTTAGTTTTTTCCTTAGTTTTCCCTTAGTTTTTTATCCTCTTTAGTTTCTCCCTTAGTTTTTCCCTTACTTTTACTCTGAGTTTTTCCACTTAGTTTCACCCCTAGTTTTACCCCTTAGTTTTTCTCTCTTAGTTGTCCCCTTAGTTTTCACCTTCGTTTTACCCTTAGTTTTTACCCTTAGCTTCACCCACTAGTTATACCCCTTTGTTTTCCCTCTTAGTTTTCCACGTTAGCTTTTTACCCTTAGATTTTTCTCCCTCAATTTTCCCCCTTTAGTGATTTCCCATATATTGTTTTTAAAATCTGCATAACGAACATCATATGAGCAGAGTCTGACCCATTCCAATATGATATATCAGTAGCGTTAGCTGGTATTAATGCAATCCCAATGTAAGTCATTAACAATTTATGATTATTAGGTAATTATGATATTGAAGTTATACGAAACTGTCGACGGAAACACGAGTAAATATGGGTCCGAAAATGGGGCCTGCATTTAAAACATTTTCATTTGAAACTGTGTAGTAATATTCGAAGATTTAAATGCCCAGTACTACTTTGCGAATGTTTTCACATAGTGGGAAATGGAATCAAGAGCTTAATACTTTTATAAGATGAAAAACTGAATCATGAACGTAAAATCCGTGCTCATTTATGATCTTTTGTTCTGGCAGTTAAATTATAAGAATTTAAGTGTGATAATTATTCGTTAATTTCAGCCTTAATTTAATTCCACTAGAAATGAATTCATAGGTTGGTATGCCTCCCGCTACAAATGAAATGAGAGGTATGCCTTCCACTACAAATGAATTGATATTTAGTATGCTTTCTGCTATAAATGAATTGATAGGTATGCCTTCCACTACAAATGAATTAATAGGTATACCTTCCGATACAAATGAATTGATATTTATTATGCATTCCGCTACAAAATAAAAATTAATAGGTATGCCTTCCACTACAAATGAATTGGTAGGTATGCCCTTCTGCGACAAATGAATTTATATATATGCCTTCCGCTACAAATGAATCAGTAGGTATGCCTTAGTCTACAAATAAATGAATTGAGTATGCCTTCAGCTACAAATGAATTAATAGGTAGGTGCCTTTTGCAACAAATTAATTAATAGGTATGCCTTCCACTACAAAAGAATTGATATTTATGCCTTCTATATATGAATTGATAGTATGCCTTTCGCTACAAATGAATTGATATTTAGGCTATCTGCTACAAATGAATTGATAGGTATGCCTTCCACTACAAATAAATTGGTAGGTATGCCTTCTGCTACAAATGAATTAAATAGGTAATGCCTTCCGCTTATAATTAGGTTACTGATATAGGCCTATTTAATTTTCTTTTTTCTTTTTTCCTTATTGTTAAGTAAGACCAAGTGTCCATTGAAGTCAGGCAAAAGTATCAAATAAGTGAAATGGTAATTGTTACAACAATGAACCCATAAAATATATAAGTTAATTGTTTTCCTATTATAGGCCTATTGCAATAAAAATAATTACTACTCTTGCAGAGAAACTTTAGTCAAAGATGAAATGAGAAACTTCATTTTTATGAGATTCACTGAAGAGTTCGTCACATTTCATAAGAGAAATGAATGCAAGGGCCAAATATAAGCAAATTTAATTCCCATCTCCCTCATGCATTCCGCATTGTATACAACTCCAGAGTTTAGAATAACCATTCCATCCACCATCCCACGGCTGTTAGGGGTACTACCGCAGACTTAAATCTCAATTGAATCTCTTCATTAACTCGCCATCATAAACAAAAACAAAACAAAAACAAGCTCCGAGGCCTTTGAGTGAATAAAGCGCAAGCCAATTCCGTATTCCCCCTCTATATCAATCAGCAGGGTTTTCCAGCCCGTTTCTCTCCTTCGGCTTCGCGTCCCAGGACCGCCCGCCAAATCAGAGTCGGTTTGTTTCTCCACCCCAGCAGCTGCCAAGGATTCGTGAATGACACGACCTGGGTGGGATATTCTTCTTCCTCCTTGTTTAATTCCGAGTTTGTTTGCAATTTGCAGTTCCTCCTTCGCTTTAGAGGAGGAGAGGAGGGAATTGTAATGTAGGAATGGTTGCTGTGTGCGCTGGTGTTATTACGAAATGCTTTGTGCAATGTTGACGGCAGTCAATTATTGATGTCTTTTTTGATTTATTAGACTTACGTGTGACGTCATTTCTCCTTTGGTTGAATTACTCTGGTTTGTTGGTGATGTTTAGTGACTGGTAAGCTTCCCTGGTGCACTTTTTATTATTATAATTTAAGGCAAGATTTCACTTTTACTTTTGACTAGGTCATTTTAAATGTTATTAACAAGAATTTTTTTTGTTTATTAATTCCGTATTTTTAACCATCTTGATCACAGTGTTATCCATCTTCATCCATGTAATATTTTCCATAACAAAAAATTTCCAAGAAAATTTAAGATATTATAATTTTTATTATGTTCAATAAATTTTTTTTTATATTTCAATAATAATAAAAGAATTAACCCTTAAACGCCGACTGGACTTTATTTTCGTCGACATTTTTTGTCTCTCGTGTGCCGACTGGACGTATTTTACGTCGACATACAAAAGTTTTTTAAAAATTCGCGGAAAATACTTATAGGCCTACCAGCCGAAAACTCTTGAATCACGCGCCTTGGGGATGCTGGGAGTTCACGGATCAAGGTGTTGTTTTGTTTACAATCGTTACGCAGGCGCGCAAGCGCGAATTTCTTTCTTGCCGCACTAAAAAGTATCTGTGACACATCTCTGAAATTATTTCGTCACTTTGACATAATTTTGTACCATTTTAAATTAGCCGTTACATAGAGTATTATATATTGAAAATGTTCGCATTTTTATGTAGCATACAACAAAAAATACTCATGATTGTAGCTTTTATCAGTTTTAAGATATTTTTCATATAAATAACGATAAGTGCCAAAATTTCAACCTTCGGTCAACTTTTGACTCTACCGAAATGGTCGAAAAACGCAATTGTAAGCTAAAACTCTTATATTTTAGTAATATTCAATCATTTAACTTAATTTTGCAACTAATTGGAAGTCTCTAGCACAATATTTCGATTTATGGTGAATTTATGAAAAAACTTTTTTTCCTTACGTCCGCGCGGTAACTCTTCCGAAAATAATCATACATGCGATTGTGTAATGTTTGCACCATTTTAACTTAGCCGTTACATAAAGTTTTTATATATGAAATGTGCGCAATTTCATGCACAATACAACTAAAAACAACCCATGGTTGTAGCTTTTATCAATTTTGAAATATTTTCATATAAAATATTATAAGTGACAAATTTTCAACCTTCGGTCAATTTGACTCTACCGAAATGGTCGAAAACAAAACGCAATTGTAAGCTAAAACGCCTATATTCTAGTAATATTCAAGCATTTACCTTCATTTTGCAACAAATTGGAAGTCTCTAGCACAATATTTCGATTTATGGTGAATTTATGAAAAAAATAAAAACAACATTTTCTTTACGTCCGCGCGGTAACTCTTCCGAAAAATCATACGTGCGATTGTGGTAATGTTTGCACCATTTTAAATTATCCGTTACATAACGTTTATATATGAAAATGTGCGCAATTTCATGTATAATACAACAATAACTAGTTGAAGGTTGTAGCTATTCTCATTTTCGAATATTTGCATATAAATCACGATAAATAGAAAAAAAACCACGTTCGGTCAAATTTGACTTTACCGAAATGGTCGAAAAACGCAATTGTAAGATAAACTCTTACAGTCTAGTAATATTCAGTCATTTATCTTCATCGTGAAACAAATTCGAAGTCTCTAGACAATAATTTTAAATTTATGGTGAATTTTTAAAAAAACTTTCCTTCCCTCCGCGCGCGGATTCTCCGCCACAAATCTCCGAAATGCGTAAGTCCCTTTCTCGGAATATTTGCTCCGTTTCATATTAGGCATTTCATAGAGTTATATATGAAATGTGCGCAATTTCATGTAGAATAAAACGAAAAATATTTGAAAGTTGTAGCTTTTCTTATTTCCGAAATAATTGCATATAAAAATATATATATATAAAAAATTCGACATTCGGTCAACTTTAGCTCGTCAGATATGGTCGAAAACTGCATTTGTAAGCTAATATTCTTACAGTATAGTAATATTCAATCATTTGTCTTCATTCTGAAACATATTGGAAGTCTCTAGGACAATATTTAGATTTATGGTGAATTTTTGAAAAAAATATGTGTTTACGTAAGCGCGTTACGAATTCATGCATTATTTTGTGATGAATATTTTTCTCTGTGTTGCTTTTATCGTTTTACAATGCGTTATATATCAAAATGATCGCAATTTAGTGCACATTACAACGAAAAAAAAGTAACTTGTTACCTTCAACCGTTTTGCGCACAGCGCGATTTGAATACAATTATATATGAAATTTCGTTTTTTTTTTTTGCGCTATCATATATCGCATTATTTATATATGATAATGATAATGTTTTTTCATTTCTGATGGTTTGCATACTAGACTTCAAGCAATGACAAAAAAGGAGCCAAAAATAACTCTTAATCTTGAAAACTAAGCGCGCTGTGATTTTTTTGTTTTAAAAAAATATTTTTTCCGCTTAACGCGCTCCCACTCTCAAAACCCCTCCGGCATACGGGAGTCATTTTTTTTATTTACCGCTTCCGGCGTTTAAGGGTTAATTGACACAAAACCACCAGTATATAAATATTGTAGTTCTCTTATCTGAATTTTTAATAATTTCTGTAAAAAAATTCAATTGAAAGGAAATACCAATAAATATTTCAGTTCTCTTATCTGAATTTTTGATATTTTTCTATTAAAAAAATCAATTGCAAGGATATATCAATAATTTGTTTCTTTTCATTTCTAAAAAATCAGTTGTAAGGAAATAATAATAATCCCACAGTTCTCGTATTTTAATTCTAATATTAAAAAAACAAAAATTTCAGTTGAAAGAAAATACCAAAAAAATACTGCAGTTCCTTATTGTAATTTTTAACATTTTAATGAAAAAAAAAATACATTTTTATTTTTATTGATCAAAAACGAAATAACCGATAAAAACCGCAATTCCACAGAACCAATCTCACCAAAATTCCCGAGGAAGCTAGACTAATCCCTGCGACCTGTTATAAATTTCGGAAAGGACCGTGTTGATTAGACAGCATATGATTAGAAACCCCAATCACATGCCGCATGAAAAGGGCTCTGGAGAGTTTGGAAAGGGGAAAAGGAATTAACCGATGATTAGAAAAAACAAAATTCTAGGTTTTTAGATTGAATAGATTATGGGGGGCGTCTGTCGCGTAGTAAATTATGTGAAATCTTTTTAATGAGTTTTGTGGTTTATTTTTAGTCGTGAGGTTGACTGTGCGTGGGACAGAGAGAAAGATAGAGAGAGACAAAGAGAGAAAGATGGAGAAAGAGAGGAGCAGATGGAGAGAGAGAGACAACAGACAGCTAGATAGATGGATAGAACAAGCTAAAGACAGACAGAGACAGACAGACAGACAGATAAGAGAGATAAGGGCAGAGAGAGAGAGAAGAGATTTGAAGAAAGAAAGAGAGAGAGATAGAGAGAGACGCTGATAAAGAGAGGGATAAAGACAGACAGACAGAGAGTAAATCAAGAGAGAGAGAGATAGAGAAATAAATAGTGAGAGAGAGAGGAAGGGGAGCGGCGAATCCAGTTAGAAGGGGGGGGGGGGGGGGCGGGGGGGGGGGGGGGGGGGTTTGCCCAAATACAGACAGAAGAAAAAAGTATAAATAACTTATATAGAGAGAAACTATATACCACTTCTATCTATAAATGATTGTATAACATCAAAGCCTTTTTTTTCTCTCTCTCTTTTTAGGGTCACCTTGTCTGTTGGTGACCTTCGTCAGGTTATGAACTTTAGCGAGTAATCGGATCAGGATTAGCTGTTTGTGTTAGACACCAACACTCCTTTTCAAAGAATAGGGGGATTTCACACAGCTTATGAGTTGTACAGTCAACACCATAAGTCTGATACCCTTTTCATGTTGAGTAAAACCGTAATTCTCTTTAAGACTTGAGAGTTAATCAGTTTTTGGACTCTGTAGAAGTTAGGTCGGGCGTGTTCTGATATAGGCTCGGAAGAGGATAATATTATAATCGTGTGTGCGAGCTTTTGTGTGTGACTGGAGTATTTAAAGGGAATGCTATCACAAAAAAATACTTATAATGTGTACAATAGAAGGTAAGTAATTTGTACAGAGTCGAATGTCTACGTAACAGATGGTCTCAAGTTGTGAATAGCTACATTAACAGACAGTTGGTAGAATATCTGCGGAACAGGTAGTCGAATGTTTGCATAACAGATTGTTGAATGTCTGTGTAACTGATCGACTAATGTCTGCGTAACAGATAGTCGAATGTCTGCGTAACTGATAGTTGAATGTCTGCGTATTAGATGGTCAAATATCTGGATTACAAATAGTCGAATGTCTGCGTGACAGTTAGTCAAGTATCCGTGTAACAGATAGACGAGTGTCTGTATAACTTTTTATAATTATTCTTAGAAGTAAACCCAAAGAAATGGTCTATTGTGGAGAGACATTTATGGACAGCAGCTCCCTTAAGGTCAAAGTTCACCAAAACATACCCTTCTTGCAAGCCCAAAGGTCAGTTTTCTATTTCAACCTCCAAGGAATACACGACGAAGTGAAATGTACCCTACTCTCCACCCCCCAAACTGTTGGGAAGATTGGACAAAAAAAGGTGAATTGCGGTTCCAAATCTGAAGTAGTGTACATTAATTTGAGGTCATGGGCTTATTGCAATATGAGTTATAAGATTACAGGAATCACAAATATTTTCTTTTATGTTGGTGGTATATATCTTTTATTGTTACCAAGTATGTGCCTTAAAAATGTGACATATCATAAGTACTTAATAAAATGATTCAATTGTGATCCAACACTTTTTAAGAATACAATGATTTTATTATGAGAATGGAGTTTTGGAGTTAAAATCGCCTTAAGATATACTTTGTTATTTCTAGATGATATATAGGTCATATGCTTCCAGAGACTGAAAGCGTAGGTAGGAGTATTTTATAAGAAGACAGATACCAAGTACCTTCTTTGTAAAAATCATATAGTTGTTCATTTCTTTACAGTCGCTCAAATTTGTCATATTTATGGAAAATGAAATGATCAATGTGTCCAATTTTCCATTATGAATCAATTTTAATTTTCCATTTCAGATTCAAGAGCTCGACAGCATCTCAGAAAACAGTGCATATCTGCACAGAGCAGGAATCTCAGATATTTGGACTGAGTGAATTCGTAATTCATCATAGAAAGTGCGAGCCACAAGGACTTCATTACTGAAGAAGGCAGAGAAATCGAGTGCTGTATAAAGTAACTTACTAGTGGCTTCCAAAAGGCGTTTTTGATACTGTACCCATGACACCCTAAGGGCGTGCTCCTACTGTAACCCGTGGCTTCCCAAAGGCGTTCCACTACTGTACCCATGACACCTTAAGGGCGTGCTCCTAACTGTACCCGTGGGCTTCCGAAGGGCGTGCTCTTCAAGTACCCATGGCTTCCCAACGCCGTCTCTTATACTGTTGGCTTTCAAAGGGCGAGCTCCTGAAGTACCCGTGGCTTCCCAAAGGCGTGCTCTATATCCTTGGCTTCCCAAGGGCGTGCTCCTACCGTACCCGTGGCTTCCCAAGGCGGTGCTCTATATCCTTGGTTTCCCAAGGGCGTGCTCTAACTGTACCCCAACTGAATCTTCTAATCGGAGATAACTGAACAAGGATGTGAATATTCAGAGGTCATCTGCTTAGATAGAAAAAGTATTAAGTCGCAAGGGTCCTCTTTATGTACAAAGGAAGAGTTCCAAACTTAGGGCCCACAACGCATCCTCCTATGATGCTTATGACGAAGATCTTGTGGATTACCTTCTTTAGCTTCAAAAAATACCTGTTTCTTCAGACGCGTCTGTGAGCTAAGCGAAGGCATGGCGGTGAGTGTTTCCATAATCGTTCACTTTCTTTTTTTTCCCTTGAATTTTTAATATGAAATTGAATTTTTTTCCGGTTTTTTGCGTCATTTTCGTCTGGTATAGCATTTTGTTTTGATTTTATTCTGAAGTAAAACAGAACTCCAATTTGTTTTCTTGTGCTCCTTTGCTTGTGCGTTTGTATATATATATATATATATATATATATATATATATATATATATATATATATATATATATATATATATATATATATGTATATATATATATATATATATATATATATATATATATATATATATACACGCACGTAATGGGCCCTCATTGAAGACGAATAACAAGATTTATAATCCATTGCTTTCAGACTAATCGAATCACCTCAGTGCTCTCTCTCTCTCTCTCTCTCTCTCTCTCTCTCTCTCTCTCTCTCTCTCTACAAGTTTTATTATCATGCATTGTTATCAGACTAATTCAATCAGCCCAGTACACTCACTCTCTCTCTCTCTCTCTCTCTCTCTCTCTCTCTCTCTCTCTCAAGGCAATGTCATTCTGAATTGAAAATAAAGCCCGTAAAGAGGAGGCTGAACTGAATCGAATTTAGCTAATTGGCAACTCTGGGGAAAAATCGAGACCATTTAGGAGTTTTATGCGTCGATTAAAATCAATTTTTACCTGAAGTTATGGTACTAACAACAAAGATTCGAGGTTGAATTTTGACGTTTTGTACGGAACTGCTTCCAAAGAAGTTTACCCAATCTCTCTCTCTCTCTCTCTCTCTCTCTCTCTCGCTCTCTCTGTGGAATTGATTATCTGATCTGTTGTTAGATGGAGAAAATTTGCTTTGCTTGCATTTGTAGTAGATGGAATACGGAGTTTTTTTGTTTTTTTTATATAAATCTTTCTCTCTCTCTCTCTCTCGTCGCTCTCTCTCTCTCTCTCTCTCTTAGAGATAAAGTGAGCAGATGATGTCTCTTCGGATGGACTAATAAGTCTTCGGGACATCCTAATCCTCGTAACTCTCTCTCTCTCTCTCTCTCTCTCTCTCTCTCTCTCTCCGAAGTCCATCGAATCACAGTAAATTTCAATAGCTTCCTTTTTGATCATCCAATCCGCTCCATCATGGAAGTCTGGTAATGCCACCTGATAGTATTCCTTATTCCTTCGCCTCGACGATATATACACAATCGTTGAATGTAGGAGGGGAAGGATTCCCCCTCCTCAAAAGGGCGGCCATCAGCGCGGGCTATTTATCCACTTATTTTTGCAGGACGACTTGATCGCCGTCGTCGTTGCATGCAATGTCCACTCAGGAAGATGGGGAATGGTGATAAAGTTTCCCCTCCAGTGGGCAACAAGGGAAATCGTGGGCTGCCTCTCATCTGTTTTGGTTGTCTGAAATAATAATAATAATATAATAATAATAATAATAATAATATAATAATAATAATAATAATATAATAATAATAATAATGATAATAATAATAATCTCATTTCTGTTTGGGTAGCTATTTGAATTATCAGTTATTGGTGGACTTTTTTTTTTGTAGAATAATGTTATTAGCTTGAATTCAGTTTTTTTTTTTTTTTTTTTTTTTTTTTTTTTTTTTAGCTGTATCCTGGACGAATTATAACATGAAAAGTGTATATGATTCGAGTGCATGATCCAACTGGGTATTTATAATTGAAATTGGTCTAGGTATGTACTAGGATGTAATTAATGTGCATTCAATGTTTTAGCTGTGTCTTTGGACGAGGCAAATATCGATGAGTTAATATAATTCGACTGCACTATATCCTATTCAAGTATATCAAATTCACATAATTCGTATTATCCTACTTATTACTTAGAATTATTGAAATTGATGTAGCGAGTTTTACAAAATTGCAGCTGTGTAAATCATGAGTTTTGATGGCATAAAATAAAGACAGTTGTTTTATGGTAACTTTTTAACAATCTGAAGTTGAAATAGTCCCATAACCAGAACGCTATAGTGCAATAAATGCCAGTCCTTTGCATAAGATCCCGTAGGGGGATAGTGCCGTCAGTGCACCTCATGCTGTGCACCGTAGGCATCACTTAAGGTTCTTTGCACCGTCCCCTCGGCCCCTAGCTGCGATCCCTTTCATTCTTTTACTGTACCTCCTTTCATATTCTCTTCCACCTTTTTCCACCCTCTCTTAAAAATTGATTCATTAGTGTAACTGCTTTGAGGTTTTCCTCCTGTTACACCTTTTTAAACTTTTACTCCCACTTTCCGTCTCTGCGCTGAATGACCTCATTGGTCCCAGTGCTTGGTCTTTGAGGTGGGATTCTATTCAGTTTGCGTAGCGTATCTATGTATTCCTCACTGTTATCAAGTGCTTCCTCTTTATTATCGAGGTCCTAACTTCCCCGTCAAAAAAAGAAAAACAGAAAAAAGAGTCAAAACAGTACTGATGAATTCCCGATAGTAATTCATCTCTTAGAAGCTGATAAAAACTCTATTGACAAACGATTGTGTTATTGGAGTTCAAAGAAGAAGCCAATGAAATTAACTCTTGTTTTACGGTCTGGATTATAATTAACGCGACGAAGTGGTAAAAACGAGACTGTTTTTTTTTTTTAATAATTATTGCCTTTTGAATGGGAGAATGTCGAAGGAAGAAGTAGAAGAAGTTGAAGAATGTTCGTTTCTCTTCATTCTCGCATCGTCGCTTGTTACGTGAAATGGGGAAAGCAAGGGATTGGATTTTTCCCCCTTTGCATTTTTTCCACACCCCCATATATTCCGCCTTTGTTTTTTCCTCTAGTTTTTCCCTTAGTTCCCATATTTTCCCCCTTAATTTTTCCCCTTAGTTTTTCCTTCTAGATATTTCCCGTAGTTTAGTCCTCTTAGTTTTCCCTCTTAGTTTTCCCACTAGTTTTTCCTCTTGGTTTTCCTCCTAGTTTTTTACCCTTAGTTCTTCCCCTCTTAGTTTTCTTCTTGGTTTACCCTTAGTTTCCCCATAGTTTTTACCCTTAGTTTTCCCCCTCTTAGTTTTCTCCCCTTAGTTTTTCCCATAGTTTTCCCACTTGGTTTTCCCCCTTAGATTTACCCTTAGTTTTCCCACTAGTTTTCCCTTAGTTTTCCCACTAGTTCTTAGTGTTTCCCCCTTAGCTTCCCCTTAGTTTTTTCCCCTTATTTTTTCTCCCTTAGTTTTTTTCCTTAGTTTTCTTATTTTTCCCCTTAGTTTTTTCCCGTAGTTATTTTTCCCTTAGTTTTCCCCTTAGTTTTTTTCTTAAGTTTTCCCCTTAGTTTTTTCCTTAGTTTTCCCTCAGTTTTTCCTTTAGTTTTTACCCTCTTAGTTTTTCCCTTAGTTTTCCCACTAGTTTTCCCTTAGGTTTTCCATTCATTTTGTTTTTTTTTCCCTTACTTTTACTCTGAGTTTTCCCACTAGTTTTTCCACTTGTTTTATCCACATAGATTTACCGTTAGTTTTTCCCTTTACTTTCACCCCCTGTTTTTGCCCCTAGTATTTTTTTCTCTCCTATGTGTTCCCCTTAGTTTTCACCTTCTTTTACCCCTTGTTTTTTTCCCTTAATGATTCCCCCTTAGTTTTTACCCTTAGCTTCACCCCCTAGTTTTTACCTATTTGTTTTCCTCTTTTTTCGTTAGTTTTTTTCCCATCGGTTTTTTCCCCTTAGATTTTATTTTTCTCCTCAATTTTTCCCCCTTTAGTGATTTCCCATATATTGTTTTTAAAATCTGCATAACGAACATCATATGAGCAGAGTCTGACCCATTCCAATATGATATATCAGTAGCGTTAGCTGGTATTAATGCAATCCCAATGTAAGTCATTAACAATTTATGATTATTAGGTAATTATGATATTGAAATTATACGAAACTGTCGACGGAAACACGCGTAAATATATGGGTCCGAAAATGAGGACCTGCATTAAACATTTTTTTATTTTTCATTTTAAACTGGGTAGAAATATTCGGAGTTTTAAATGCCCGTACTACTTTGCGAATGTTTTCACATAGTGGGAAATGGAATCAAGAGCTTAATACTTTTATAAGATTAAAACTGAATTATGAACGTAAAATCTGTGCTCTTTTATGATCTGTTCTGGCAGTTGAAATTATAAGAATTTAAGTGGTGATAATTATTATTTTATTTCAGCCTTGATTTAATTCCACTAGAAATGAATTCATAGGTTGGTATGCCTTCAGCTACAAATGAATTGGTAGGTATGCCTTCCACTACAATGAATTGGTAGGTAGCTTACGCTACAAATGAATTATATTTAGTATGTTTTTCCGCTATAAATGAAATTGATAGGTATGCTTTCCGCTATAAATGAATTGATATTTTAGATGCTTTCCGCTATAAATGATTGATAGGTATGCCTTCCACTAACAAAATGAAATTGATAGGTATGACTTCCGATACAATGAATTGATATTTAATATGCTTTCCGCTATAAATGAATTGATATGTATGCCTTCCGCTACAAATGAAATTGATAGGTATGCCTTCTGATACAAATGAATTGAATATTTAGTATGCTTTCCGCTATAATGAATTGATAGGTATGCCTTCCAATACAAATGAATTGAGTAGGTATGCTTTCCACTACAAATTAATTGATATTTAGTATGCTTTCCGCTAGAAATGAATGATAGGTATAGCTTCAACTACAAATGAATAGATAGGTATGCTTGCCACTACAAATGAATGGTAGGTATGCCTCTTACGCTACAAGAATTGATTGTTTAGGCCTTCTGCTATAAATGAATTGATAAGTATGCCTTCCTAAATGAATAGATAGGGTATGCCTTTCACACCAAATGATATGTAGGTATGCATTCCGCTTTACAATGAATCGAGAGGTATGCCTTCTGCTTATGAATGAACGTGATAGTATCCTTCCACTACAAATGAATAGATAGTATGCTTTCACTACAAAGAATGGTAGGTATGCCTTCGCTACAAATGAAATTGATATTTATGCTTTCTGATACAAATGAAATTTACTATTTATGCCTTCCACAACAAATAAATTGGTAGGTATGCCTTCTGCTACAAATGAATTGATTAGGTATGCCTTCCGCTTATAATTAGGTTACTGATA
>NC_061105.1:12871796-12883650 GCF_015104395.2 Macrobrachium nipponense | reverse complement strand
AGGCCTAGGTCTATGTGGTGTGCTTGCTCAGACGTTAGCTCAGCCGAAGTGCAGTTCTGTACTGCAGTACTCTTAGCTATATTAGTGATATACCTAAGTACTTCGATGATGTACGTAGGACTCACGATAATAATGGTATAAAGGCTTGCAAACTCTTGTTTCTTTTAAGGTACGTTTGTCAAGAATAGACATTTTTGCGTAAGAAATTCTTAATTAATTTGGGCTGTCACAGATATAATTCTCACGAGGTAGTTGAGTTGTTTTTGTCAATTATTGTGGTCAAAAGAACGATATAATGAAATAGGGAAGCTATTGAATGCTCTGTGCACATGGCATATAAAGATTCAGTTTTGTGGTTTTGAAAAATAAAATACTATTTAATTACGAATTATATTTTTTCTGAATTGGTTCTTTCTAGACCGTGGTTATAACATTATTATCCATTATATTGGTGTACCGTGGGCTGTAGTCACGTAGTATGTTATTTGTGTTTGCAGTTCCCAAAGCTTTCCTTCCCTTCCCCCCCACCTCCCAATTTCCCAAAAATGGTTTCTTCTCCCCCCCCCCCCCGCCCCCCCTCCACCCCCAGAAGAGTCCACCACCCCCCCACAAAATAGAGAAAAACTTTGACCAGGCATCGTAAATTTCAGTCAAGAGACGATTCAATAAGCATTCTCCCCCCCCCAAAAAAAAAATAATAATAATAAATAATGATAGATAATATAAATATATTAATTTTGTTTTGTGTAAGCGTTTTGCTAAATAGATGCTTCCTAATGAGGCCTTGATATAACGAGCAATCCCGCAAGCACTGGATGCAAATTTTGCATGCAAATAAACCCTTGCTAATAATAAGTCCTCCCGCTTGAAATTTAAGAGAAGGGTGGGCCACAACGGAGGCTTATTTTGAGGGAGAGAGAGAGGGAGGGGGGGGCGGGGGGCGAGAGAGAGAGGGGGGGGCGCAGAGGAGAGGAGAGATAGATTGATAAGAAAAGGGAGGCGTGTGGAGGGGGAAAGAAAGAGAAAGAAAGGGAGGGAATTGATAAAAAGAGAGGGAGAGAGAGGGTGGAGAGAAAGAGAGAGAACTAGATAAAAAGAGAGAGAGGGGGAGAAATAGATAAGAAGAGAGAGAGAGGGGTGGGGGAGAGAAATAGATAAAAAGGAGAGAGGGGGTTGAGAGAATGAGAGAGAAATAGATGAAAAGAGAAAGAGGGGGTGGGGAGAAAGAAAAAGAAATAGATAAGAAGAGAGAGGGGTGGAGAGAAAGAGAGAGAAATAGATGAAAAGAGAGAGAGAGAGAGAGGGGTGGAGAGAATGAGAGAGAAATAGACGAAAAGAGAGAGACAGAGAGTGTCCAAGCGTGAGTGCAAAATGTGATATTTTTGGAGTGAGAGAGAAAAAACCAAATAGAGAGAGAAAGAGAGAGAGTTCCAGCGAAGGTGCAGAATGTGATATTTTTCGAAAAATACCTCGAGAAAGATGGCAAGCGCTGATTTGCTTGCTTTGCCTGCAGGAACTTTGAACACAATAAACATTTCCTGCGGATGTTACGCGTGCATGTTTTGTACGATGTAGAACTGGTGGAATATTGGAAAAACGTTTAAGATTGCTTGTTTTGGATGTTCAAATTTTTCAGTTTATATTATTATTATTATTATTATTATTATTATTATTATTATTATTATTATTATTATTATTATTATTTGGCCTAATGTTGTTCTAGTTTTCACTGTTGGGAAACGGAGCACAAAAGTAACGCAAATAACTTTTTTCCGCATCAAATAATTTCAGCTGGGAAAACTAATCATTTTAACTACTAAAAAACTCGAATATATATATATGTATATATATATATATATATATTATATATATATATATATATATATATATATTCGTGTTTTAACTACTAAAAAACACGAATATATATATATATATATATATATATATATATATATATATATATATATATATATATATATATATTCGTGTTAGTAGTTAAATAATTAGTTTTCCCAGATGAAATTATTTGATGCGGAAAAAGTTATTTGCGTTACTTTTGTGCTCCGTTTCCCAACAGTGAAAACTAGAACAACATAAATAAATAAATATACACACATACATATATATATATATATATATATATATATATATATATATATATATATATATATATGTATGTGTGTATATTTATTTATTTATTTATTAGTTAAAACCCAAGAATCAAGAGAAATATATGATATGAATTTCCCAACAGGAAAGTCGAACAAAAGACAACCATTTAGAGATTAAACTTCTGCGACTTGGCAACAACAGCGCACTGGGCCCTGAGTTCCGCTGGAGAGAGAGAGAGAGAGAGAGGAGAGAGAGGAAATTGAGGAGAGAGAGAAAGAGAGAAGGTCGTTTCCATATTTATAGAAGAAACAAAAATAATGAGTCTTCGCTTCCGCGACGGGAGATTCGTACGAATAAAAAAAAATTATATTTCTCGATTCTATTTTCGCAAAAATGAGACAGATACCGAGATATAGGATCATTTTTATTCATTTATTTATTTATTTATTTTTTTTTGCGTTTGTGGAGACGATAAACGTTATATACCTCTTTTTGTGATTATTATTATCTAGTATTATTATTATTATTATTATTATTATTATTATTATTATTATTATTATTATTATTATTATTATTATTATTAAAAGTAATGGCTATTTCAATCGCGTTTAATTTGCATATAAGTCTCTCTATTCTTATTGGCCTAAATTCTATATTCAATTCTGTTTACCCGTGGAACACTAAAAATTAATTGTTAATGTATGAAACTTAAAAAAAAATATATATTGATATCTATCAGCAGCCCTTCGTTTTAACCTTGATTTTCAATTGTTTTTTTGTGACGAATATGTTAGCTGTCATGAAGGACACTGAACTGATTCATTTTTTGTCATTTTCACTCATGAATGAAGTATGGCTTTCATAACGGTCATTTTTAATTTTCAATTTTTATATGTAAAATTTTCATCAACTGTTATTAGTTACCTTTATTTTTATCGAAACTGATCTTAATGAATTTTATTTCTTATTTCGGTGTTTTCTTGTGTGTTTACCTTTTATAGACACTTTTATAATAATAATAATAATAATAATAATAATAATAATAATAATAATAATAATAATAATAATAATAATAATAATAAACACATACTTTTTCTATCCACGACTAATTAGGCGCGTTTGTCTTTGAAAAAATAAAATTAACTTGAGAACGGGATAGCATATTTACATGATATTAGTAGGGCCGTTCCCGCGACTGTCTAGGTTTGTCTGTCTTATAAGAAAGATAACTTGAGATCGGGAAGGCAGATTTCGATGATACTCTGTAGGAAACTGACTTGGGTTACTTACCCGGTTGTAGACGTTTGGTGGACTTTGAATGAGATCTTGCTTGGTTTTTTTAATGGTATGTACTCGAAAGATTTTTCACTCCTTCAAAATGCAAAATTTGCACCGTATCAAATAACATATAACTCGTTTCCCCTCAACCCTCTTCTCTCTCTCTCTCTCTCTCTCTCTCTCTCTCTCTCTCTCTCTCTCAGACGAGTCGGCCATAATAGAAACTCGCTAAAAGGGGAAGATGAGATAGACAGAGAGAGAAAGATTTGACTATTTTTGGCATTTTCCTGTTGAGTCTTCCCATATACCCATAAAGACGAATGCACGATTTGCATTTTGATAGATTGTTTGGGGATGCAGCACCGCTTGGATGAATCAATTCTTTTTTCGTTTTTTAAATGCACGTTACAAAATGTTTTATGGCTGAAGGACTGGAAAATGATAAATTTTCATTCACGAGTATAGTCTAGGTTTCTGTATCCAGAACTGAAAAATCCTTTTGGCTGAGGGATTGGAAAATAATGAATTGGTATTCATAACAGATTTTTGTATCTAGCCTTGAAAGCAACACATCGCTATTTTTCATCTACGCTTTCATTCATGCGCATGATACCAACAAGTCTCGTCATAAGAGGTGTAACTTTTCGGGCTATGTTATTATTATTTAGAAGATGAACCCTATTCATATGGAAGAACCCCACAGTGGGCTATTGACTTGAAATTCAATCTTCAGAAAAATGGCGTTCATTAGAAAGAAGTCAGTTTATTTATTTTGTTTAAAACTGATGAATTGAGAGAAATAAACTCCCATGCCTAACTTGTCCGTATACCAATGCAAGTCATTCACGAAGAACTATCGAGAACAAATGGCCATTCTTCCTCTGATTTTACGCTCCTACCGTCGAATCATGTTTCACAAAATCGTTGACTGTTCCAGGCTCGTGTTCCTAAAAGCAGTATTTCTATTCCATAGTTTCGACAGTAGGTTGATGCATGCAGCATGTAGTAATCTCTTTCCAAAAGATGTATGGTGGCTATAAAGCAAAGTTCCCTTATTCTAAGAGTCAGAATGTTATAGTAGTATCTCCTAGGTTCAAGCTCCTAGGATCATATCACGCTCTCCCCAAGAGCTATGGCTGTACAGAGTTGAGAGTATATAGTTTCTTGATTCATTCTCGCAGAATTACGAGCGATAAACTGTCATCCTCTAGCCTGGGGTTAGATTCTTAAAAAGGTGAGGTTTGGCCCTCTGTTCTTCCAAACTGATAGGTAGAGTGTAGGAATATAATTCGAGCTTGACTTGGCTTCGTAGTACAAAGGGTAATTATACGTTTTCTGACACGCTAAACATAAAGAATGATTTTTGATGTAATGACTGATCACAGTGACACATTATGCATTATTAGAAAGAAACGACTTATTATTATAATCATTTACAGTAAATTAAACACTCGTAAGGGGCCTTATTGATATGGGTAAAATTTTCCTTAGAGGAATTTTGAGAATGCTTAAGGGTTTCTCATGTCTGCCTGTTAGAATTTATGTCTGTCTGTCTGTCCGTCTGACACACACACACACACACACACACACACAGACGCAATATTCTGTACACAAATGCACAGAAACCGTATGATTGGTATGGGCATGAATTTGGCATCGATCGCTTTAAAGTGAATTTATTTTATAGCTCAGTGCTCCAATTCCAACTCCCCGCCCATCTCTCTCTCTCTCTCTCTCTCTCTCTCTCTCTCTCTCTCTCTCTCTCTCTCTCTCTCTCAGAGGACCATCTTGTTTTTCAACTCACTGTCTGTTGACCCCACGAACACAATACTATCTAGTTCAGGGCATTTCTGTGTAGCCAATATTGAAGAATAAAAGTTCATTTATGCATACATACCTCGCTAATTATTTATCCATACGCAAGATTCCAATACCTAATTTATGTCATATCGCAAGTTTTTTCATACATATTCTCTTTTCAATAACTCACTGCGCTATGGAAAGTATTACACAGAAGCCATCAATTCAATTTATCTACCAGACTCAAACTGAGTCGAGGTACAAATTACGCCCACAATTGAAAAGTCAACATCTATTTAGCGGATCATAGATTAATAAGAACATTTAATTAGCGTTAACTTTGAAACCTGGATACATATTTATTCACACGCAATTTCTACATATTCTTTTCATACTCACTGCGCTATGAAGTAATACAAAGAAGCCATCAACCATCAACCTAATTATCTCCAGCCAACTGAGTCGAGGTACAAAATTACCCACAATTGAAAGCACATTTGCTGAAATAGTTAATAAGAACATTAATTAGCGTTAACTGAAACTGACATACATTTCCCGTGAATGGGACAAAGCCGTTTCCTGTCCTGTTAAACGACCGATACAGGTATCAAACAGTGTTAATAACGGATCGAGTAATGTTTCATTAACGTCATCATATGGTTTTGAAAGGTAGGAAAACATTTTGAAATTTTGTATGAAGAGGGCGTTAGATTAAAGGAAACGGTGAAGTAAAAAAAAATCCACAAAATTAACTGCTATTAAAATACGATTATTACAATAGCAATTAAAAACGATTATTACGGTAGCATTTGAATTAACAGATTTAATTCTTAACGAAAGGTCGTGATAAGTATATAAGAAGATCAATTGAAAACAAAGAAGATAAATAACTTGCCGAAGGGGGAATATTACGGCGAGGGTGATAATGTATAATAGGAAGAAACGATGATTGGGAGATAGAGGAGGACTGGATGAGGGAAAGGAAGCTAAGCAATCATGTATATAAGGATGAAAGATAGCGTAGGCATCATTGTAAAAGTTAATACAAATGTATCAGAAAGAATGTTAGGATTGGGGTTCTTTAGTAATAAAAGCAGAAGGATGATTAGCAGGACTTAGGAGGACAAAGTAAGTCAAGGAGCACTTGTTCCTTATGAATAGGGTTCATCTGAATAATAATAATAATAATAATAATAATAATAATAATAATAATAATAATAATAATAATAATAATAATAATAATAATAATAAAAAAAGAATTAAAGATACATAATTCACAACATTTAAAAGCTCTTAAATATAAAGTATTCTTTAAGTCAAGCTCTTTAATATTTACAATGACAACATGCCACACAAATGCAAAATTATTATTATTCATGAAGACAGGCTTATGACTTCTCAGTGCTTACCGTTATGATTATATTTGGGATCGTACTACCAAAGACATTAAGCGACTGTTTATCATTAATTCCGATAAAACGCGTATTTTGCTTTCAAACTGAAAGCAAATATTGACACGCGGTAATGTTGTCATTGCAATGAATATCGTCATCAGTTTCAAGAGCACAAAATGAGGAATTTCCCGAACGGCCGAATAATACAGGAATTGAAAAGGAATATATAGAAAGAAAGGATGATGGAGGTTCGACATATAATTTGAGAACGTTACCATAGTTTTCCAGAAGTAAAATGATATCAACAAAATGCAACGTCACTTCTGTCCCTAATATAGCTGCAACCCCTTTCATTTTTCTTCCGTTCATGTTCTCTTTCTTCCGTCTTCTAAGTTCCTCGGTGGACGAATGGGTTGCGTATACTCGACTGTCAATCTGGTAGCCCGAGTTAGCTCCCAGCTGCTGCCTGTGACGAGCCAGAGGAATTTATTTCTGGTGATTAGAAATTAATTTCTCCATTTCTCAATATAATGAGGTTTGGATCCTACGATAAGCTGAATAGGTCACGTCGCTAAGTAAGCAATTGGTTCCTAGCCACGTGAATAGACAAAAATCTAATCCTTCGGGCCAGCCCTAGGAGAGGTGTTAATCAGCTCAGTGGTCTGATTAAACTAAGATATGCTTTCTTCCATCTTACTTTCCTACCTCTCCCAAAAGCTGTTTCAAAGTGCAGCTGCGAGGTTTTCCTCCTGTTAACACCTTTCAGACCTCTTTAATCTCTATCTCCATTTTTTGCGCTGAATGACCTCACAAGACCCAGCGCTTGACCCTTGGCCTAAATTCTATATTCCATTCCAATGCATGAATAAGTAACGAAATGAGTCAAAGATGAAGTTGTTGAGGAACAGTCGATCATAAAATTATATCTTAATACGATGAATTCAAAGGAGAAATTCTTTTTTTATTATCATCAGGCAACTAACCCAACATATTATGATAGACTATTTTCTAACAAAATTAATTTATTGTCGAATCGATGCAAAAAAAACAATTAAAGACTTTATAACTGCTCCCATTATTTCGACTGTCAATTTGATTTCTTGGTACCTGTCATAATTTGTATTCTTTAAGTCAAGTCCTTTCGTATTTGACAATGATAACATGCTCTGCAGACGTAAGATTATTTGTCATGAAGACAAGCTTAGGACTTTCTGCCTCTTCCTTCAAATGGACACCATATTCTTTGGAAACTTGAATTCCAATCTGATTATAATCACTTTAGCACGTGATTCATTTATCACGCATATCCACAGGCGAAAGATAAGAGACGGAGTGTAGGTCCTGACCGGTTTCGACTTTATTTCCAAGCCATTGACGAAGGACCTACACCCCGTCTCTTATCTTTCACCCTGTGGATATGTGTGATAAATGAATCACGTGCTGAAGTGCTTATAATCATCATTATATATATATATATATATATATATATATATATATATATATATATTAATATATGTATGTATTCGTATGTATAGCGCTTCTTGGGCACTAGCTATTTTATAAGTGAGTATTTTTATCTCATCACCATAAATAAAGCAGTGGCTTACGCCAGCGGTGTTCATGTAACTGTTGTTTCGTGATATTGTTGTTTTACTGTGGTTTTACTCTTTTCCTCTCCTCTGCAACTGACTTCCTGACATTGCAATGAAGCAACGAAGAGAATTTCACCTAGCTAGCATTGGTTTAAAATTGCCCCAATAACTGTGATTTCCTCCATAACAGGGATTTTAAAGTCGCTCTCTCTCTCTCTCTCTCTCTCTCTCTCTCTCTCTCTCTCTCTCTCTCCCTCTCCCTCCTTCCCTGCCATCCTAACGAGTGGGCCAACATAAAATTCGTTAAAAAGGGAGAGTCTATGAGACTGAATCGAGCGAATTCATTGTAGATATTTCTGATGAAAATTCTCAAATTGACGATGGAGAGAGAGAGAGAGAGAGAGAGAGAGAGAGAGAGAGAGAGAGAGAGAGAGAGGTCCGAGCATGATTATGGATTCAGTTGGGTGTTTCTTGCATGTGTTTAAAAATATATATTTTTATGTCTGCATACTTCTATAGCGTTTTGTGCGTTGGGAAAAAGTACGTTTAATATAAAGAGCGACGCCAGTTTTAGTGGCCGTCAGTCAATCAATCAATCAATGAAAAGAAAGCAGTTTTGGCTTGGGTTTTTAGCCTTTGTAGATCGTACTTCAACCCCACAGGAAGAATTAGATTCTAATTAATATTTTTCAAGAAGAGAAGGATTTTTATGCCATTATCCACCTTCTTACTTACTCGGGGAGTAAGCTTACAAACTATTTTGTTGTTGTATGATGTTGTTGTTGTTTTTGTTCATGCGGTTTTTCTAGCTGGGGATGGGAAAGGTTTATGGAAAAGCCTAAAAAAAGTTCTGAAAAAGGTGTTTCGCGTTGAGTTAAAGATGCTGGAATTTTAGGATAGGATATTTTTGATTTATTCATTAGAATGAATACGTAAAGAATAAATAATATGCTTGTGAAACAGTGCATAACAGTTATTTCTAATAAAATGTAGCGTATTCATTTTAATTTCAGTAGGTGAAACAACGCGCTATTTGACCGTAGATTTAAGCAAGCGCCCCGAGTAAGTGAATAATAATGTTCTCAGTCAAAATATTTCAATTCTGTTTCCATTGCACTAATGCATTATTAGTTGTAAATTTAACAAGCACGAATCAGCAGGAACTGCAATGACATTTACGAAGAATACTGAATTATAATCTAATCCAGGTACGAAATCCCACTTTCAAGTTCAAACGGAGATGCAGTGCATTACACTACCTAATACCATTCTCCTTCCATTTTAATTTTTCACTTATATTTATATTGATTTATTTGTTACTTTATATTAACTTTTCTAATAAATGATTTTTTTTTCTGTTTTAGCAATATCTTCTGTTAGCTCTTCCTCATGAACACCGTAATATTCTTTGAAAGTCAATGGCCCCTGTGACTGGCATGTTCCATATGGACAGGCTTTACCGTCTGAATAATAATAATAATAATAATAATAATAATAATAATAATAATAATTATTATTATTATTATTATTATTATTATTATTATTATATATAATTGAAACCCAGCCTTTTGTTTACCCGATAATAATAAAAATGATAATAATAATAATAATAATAATAATAATAATACTGAAATTCCCAGCCGGTTGTATATCTCATAATAATAATAATAATAATAATAATAATAATAATAATAATAATAATAATAATAATAATAATAATAATAATAATTAATAATGATAATAATAATAATCATATATACATACATACATACTGAAATTCCTAGTCGTTTCTATATCCAATAATAATAATAATAATAATCATAATAATAATAATAATAATAATAATAATAATACATATTGAAATTCCAGCCTTGTGTATAACTAATGATAATATAATGATAATAATAATACTGAAATTCCACGTCGTTTCTATATCCAATAACAATAATAATAACAACAACACAGGAACTCCAAGCGGGTTGTTCATCCAATAATCTGAGGTTATCGTTCTATCGTTGTCCGTTTTATTATACTTGCATTCGGGGATATTTTACTCAAATGGAACCGCCCCCCCCCCCACCCCCCCCCCCCGCCCACCCCCCGCCCCCACCCATCCCTGTACGCACGACTCCAGGAAGTTGAACGAGAAAGAAATCGGCCTCTTTCATCTCTTGCGAGGATTCGAACGAATTCAGGTTAAAATGAACCTGGGTTGAAATTGCCCCAATAATAGTGATTTCCCTCGTAACGAGGATTTTAAGCTCTCTCTTCTCTCTCTCTCTCCTTGCCTTCCTAACGAGTCCACGAGTCCACCAACAAATATAAAACTCAGGCGGAAAGAGAGAAAGAGAAAGAGAATCGAGTGGTCTCTCTCTCTCTCTCTCTCTCACTCTCTCTCTCTCTCTCTCTCTCTCCTTGCCTTCCTAGCGAGTCCACCAGCACATGAAACTCAGACGGAGAGAGAGAAAGAGAATCGAGTGCTCTCTCTCTCTCTCTCTCTCTCTCTCTCTCTCCTAGCCTTCCTAACGAGTCTACCAACATATAAAACTTGGACGGGAAGAGAGAGAGAAAGAGGAGAGGGGGGGGTGGTCATTTCTCTATTTTCTGGGGTATACAAGAGGAAAGTATTCTTATGATTGTAAGCTTTTATTAACTTTAAACTTTTGTAATGAGTAATCTGAGCAAAAATCCCTGTAAGTCCTGTGGTCGTATCACAGAAGTTTGTGAGATAAATGTAAAATGAATCTATCATTTGGAGGGAAATAGTTTCGCCCTGGGATCGATCCCGAAGCGAGTCAGAGACCTGTATTATTTCTGTTCCACACACAGTTGCTCGTTGATTACTTCCGCCTTATTCGCTCGGGAGGGAAAAATGAAAAATCAAATAGAAGGAATAACTCAAAAAGAAATGCTACCCACTGTGTCACTGGTGAGTCGGGAAACTGGGTAAGATTCGCTGCCCGGGTTGAAAGCCTTAGGTTCAGTTCCACTTTCTTTTGTGGCATGTTGGTAGCACCCTTGCCTTAGGCTCAGCGGTACTTAGGTTCCAACATCTTTTATGACGTGTGGTTCAGTTGGTAGCGTCCTTGCGTTTCAGTCGAAAGACCTGGGTTCGATCCCGATGTGAATCGGAATTTTGTGTTTGTTCCGCTCGTGATTGCTTGAAGATTACATCTCTCTCAATCTCTCTCTCTCTCTCTCTCTCTCTCTCTTCTCTCTATATATATATATATATATATAATATATATATATATATATATATATATATAGAAAGACATACATACACACACACACATATATATATATATATATATATATATATATATATATATATATATATATATGTGTGTGTGTGTGTGTGTGTGTGTGTGTGTGTGTGTGTATGTATGTGTGTATGTATTTGATGCAGCGAAATAGGGCCAAATTTATGAAGTATATTTACGTCCGAGAAAAAATGACGCAATATATTTCTAAGTTAATGAGAAAATTCTTGAATGATAAAAAAGTGACAATTTTTGCACCCGTCAAATAAAATAAAATCATGTCCACACCAATGTCTGCACAAGTGATACGAGACAGACATATCATAAAATAGTTTTACGTTTTTATAATGGCCTGCCACGGCGGCTCCTAAAGACAGCTTGGCTTCTGATTGCGAGTGAATAAAAAAAATATTTG
>NC_061105.1:12854296-12864296 GCF_015104395.2 Macrobrachium nipponense | reverse complement strand
AAGCGCGAATCTCAGATCCAGCTGTGGATAGAAAATGAGAGAAAATCATTTTCCGTGCCATGGGACACCAACCCCACTGTGAGCTGCTGAATGCAGCCCCGAGAGATTTGGAAACTCTTCAAGATCTCCCGCTGCCATTCGTCACGAAAACACACTCCAGGGAACCGGTTTCAGGACCCAGTTCACAGTGGGGAAATCACAGCGGGGCCTTACTGTATCATTCAACACCAGCTGCTCAGAAAGACGACGATTTGATTTGGACGACGAGATCTCGGAGCGAAAACGTAGGACGGTGATCTTCCCGAATCGCCTCCAGAGGGATGACTTCGGTAAAACGGCCCCGTGGGGCTATTAAGACGTCTGCTGTCTCCCTCCCGGGGGGAACAAGTTACGATTATGGCTGCTGGAATAGAGGAGAGGCTTCATATCCAGTTGATAACCATTTGGACTTGAAGTTTTAGTTAGGAGTGTGCGCTTGAACGCTTTCAACAACACTTCATCATCTGCGGTGGAAGAACAGGTTTCAGACGAATCAGGCATTCTGGTTCTGTGCGGTTGAAAAGTCACAAAAGTTTTCAGAAAAAAACATCTTTTCAGGAGTATTCATTGTTTGTTGACACACTCACATGTGGTTTAGTCTGACTAGCATTTCCTGGGATTGAATTCGCTCCTAGACCACCACTTATAAGTCCAACTAAAGCGTAAATGGTGGGTATGAACTTGTGCTTGGGCAAAGGAACAAGGTGTTAGCTTAGTTAGTTCTCATTTAGATGAGCTTTGAATAAAAAAAAAAAAGAAACAAAAATTAACACATTTGAAGAGTCATTTTCTTACGTACCAGAATTAAGTATCATTTTGTTATCTCATATTTTCTGGCTTATTATTATTATTATTATTATTATTATTATTATTATTATTATATTATTATTATCATCATCTATCTTAGTCATCCTATTCGACTGAATGGTTTAATAGTGTGGGGTTCCGAGTTGCATCCTGCCTCCGCAGGAGTCCATCACTTCTCTTACTCTGTCCGCTGTTTCCAGGAGCACACTCTTCTGCATGAGTCCTGGAGCTACTTCGGCATCTAATTTTTCCAGGTTCCTTTTCAGGGCTCTTGGGATCGTGCCAAGTTTCCCTATGATTGTGGGAAAAATTTCCACTGGTATTATTATTATTATTATTATTATTATTATTATTATTATTATTATTATTATTATTATTATTATTATTAAGCAAGTTGCAGCGATATAAACCTTAACCCCAAGGGTCAGTAGGAAAAGCAGCTTAGTGTGGAAAACGAATTGCAGAAGTAATGAATAAATTGAGTCATTGAAGAGATATAAAATAAATAAAGCAGCATAAACTGTGAACGGAATAGTAGCTTAACGAGGAAAACGAATTGCATTAGTCATGGCCCAGTTATGCAAATATGATATATGATTATTTTCAGAGTTTATTTCTTATAAACCTCCTTCGTGCGATGATTTTGTATCACGCCAATAAATTTGATATACAATGAATATACAGTGAGAGTATGAGATTCGATACCATTTTAAACAAAGACTAATTAAGTTAGACTTAAACTGGATAATTATATTGACAAATCCATTTTAAATAAAAAAAACCTGGTGTTTGCAAAGGATGACCTCCTTAAGGGGGGTAGTGCTGTCAGTGCACCTCGTGTGGTGCACTGTATGCATTACTTAAGGTTCTTTGTAGCGTAACCTTCAGCCTCTCGCTTTACTGTACCTCCTTTCATATTCTCTTTCTTTCGTCTTATTTCCAACCCTCTCCTAACGATTGATTCATAGCGCAACTGTTTTGAGGTTTTCCTCCTGTTACACCTTTCAGTTCTTTTATTGCCAGTTTCTGTTTCAGAGCTGAATGACCTCATAGGTCCCTGTGCTTGGCCTTTGGCCTAGATTCTGTATTCAATTCAATTGAAAGGGATGACTAATTTTGTGACGAAATACTCACGTCATTCAGACGAAATATGTCTCTCAAACATTAGAAGTGGTCCGACCTCCAGCTTACTCGGGACGCATGCTAAAATCCATGGTCAAATAGCGCGTTGTTTCACCAGCGAATATTAAAATAAAATACGTTTTATTTTATTAGAAATAATTTTTCTGTACTGTTCAACATGTACATTATTTATTTTTTTACATTTCCATTCTAATAATCAATCCTAAATATCCTATCCTAAAATTCTTGTATCTTCAACTCGATGCGAAACACCTTTTTCAGACCTTTTTAGGGTTTTTCATAGACCTTTCCTAACCCCCCACAAAAAATAACAATAACAAGAAAAACAATAACAACGACAACAAAAAGTAGTTCGTAGGCTTAATCTCCGATTCATCGAAAAGAAACAACAAATAAGCAAATTAAACTCGGTTTTTTTTTCCATCTGTCCACCTGCCTGTGGTGTTTGCGTATGGTAACACTGCGTCCCGGCCTTTAGATGGTTACATTCAGCTTACATTCAACAATAATAACAATATCCTATTTCGAATATTAACGGTGTAATTCGTATACAGTAAATTATTAAAACACTTTTCAGTTGCAAATGTACACCCAGCTATCCTTTTATTTACCTAAAACTTACACGTAGCTTAACTATCTAAAGCCCGGGACGCAATGTTACCATACGTAAACACCACGGGCGGATGGATAGATGGAAAAAAACAGAGTATAGTTATTGAAAGAGGCACCTAATTTTACGACGAAATCGATTTCATGCAGATGAAATATCCCCCTTCTCCCCCCCCCCCCCCCCACCCCCCCCACAAATGGACGTCTGTAAAGTCCCTCTCCTCCCTGAACCGCGAGCTTGCCCTTGCAAAATGACTTGATCAAAATGCAGGTCCTGCCTCCCTTTCCGCCTGCTATTTGCAAATTCTCGTCTGAAATATTCTGAATGCATTCTCTCTCTCTCTCTCTCTCTCTCTCTCTCTCTCTCTCTCTCATATATGCTTTTCCCTTTTTAGTGTGTTTTGATCAATTCTGTCTCATGCTCTTTATTTCCCTGGATTTGTATCGGCGGACACGCGTTTTGCAGGCGGGTTTTGGTGAACTTATTTTGACAGAGAGATAGTATGAATTATTTCGTATAGTTTTCAGAAATTGAACATAATAAAAGAATAGTGGATTAAAATATGAGAATTTGATTTCTATTGGTTGGGTTTTTTATTTTTTTTTAAAAATTTTTCGAGGAAATTTTAATATACAAACGGGTCTTTGGTGAACTTTATTTTGAACAGAGAAGATAGTATGAATTATTTCGTATAGTTTTCAAGAAATTGAACAAATAAAAAACAAAAGAATAGTGGGTAATAATTATATGAGAATTTGATTTCTATTGTTTTTATTTTTTATTTTTCGAGGAAATTTTAATATACAAGCGGGTTTTGTGGGAAAACGTTATTTTCGGCAGAGAGATAGTATGAATTTTTTCGTATAGTTTTCAGAAATTGAACATAATAAAAAGAATAGGGGAAGTAAAAATATGAGAATAATTTGATTATTCTAGTTGGGTTTTTTTTAATTTTTCGAGGAAATTTTAATATACAATCGGGTTTTGGTGAACTTATTTTGGCAGAGAGATAGTATGAATTTTTTTTGTATAGTTTTCAGAAATCGAACATAATAAAAGAATAGTGGAATAAAATATGAGAATTTGATATCTATTGTTTTTTTTTTAATTTTTCGAGGAAATTTTAATATACAAGCGGGATTTGGGAACGAACTTATTTGGCAGAGATAGTATGAATTTTTTTTTTATAGTTTTCAGAAAATTAAATACAATAAAAGAATGTAATGGAATAAAATTTGAAAATATGAATTTCATTGATTTTTGAAATTTATACTACTAGCTGGTTCTGGTGAACTGATATCATCAGAGAGATACCATGACGTTTTTTTTTGTATAGTTTTCAGCAATCGAACATATTTTATAAAAGTATATTATGGAATAAAATTGGAAAATATGAGTACCATTGATTTTTAAAATTTATACTAAAAGCGGGTTTTGGTGAACTTATTTTGGCAGAGAGAGAGAGAGTATGACGTTTTTTTGTATAGTTTTCAGAAATCGAACATATTTTATAAAAGAATATTACGGAATAAAATTTGAAAATTTGATTTCCATTGATTTTTTTTTATCTTTCGAGGAAATTTTAATATACAGGCTGATTTTGGTGAATTAATTTTGGCAGAGAAACAGTATGACGTTTTTTGTATAGTTTTCAGCAATCGAACATAATTTATAAAAGAATATAATGGAATAAAATTGGAAACTATGATTACCATTGATTTTTTTACTTTATACTACAAGCGGGTTTTGGGGAACTTATTTTGGCAGAGGGAGAGAGAGTACGACGTTTTTTGCATAGTTTTCAGAAATCGAACATAATAAAAGAATGTAATGGAATAAGATTTGAAAATATGATTTTCAGTGATTTTTAAAATTTCGTAGAAATTTTGATATACTACTGGCTTATTCTGGTGAATTTATTTTGGCAGAGGGACGAAATCAAATATAAAAGTGTGAATGGCATTAACTCTATGTTCTATAGCAATTTTACTCTTGATGAGATTAACCTATGAATCCATCAACGCAAAATATCGTAATTATTACAAGTTCCTCTAGTTTCCTTATTATTGATCGAACCTCAAAAACTTTAAGTCCATACATAAGTTCAATCAGGTCTTCTTCTCCTTAGGATATATTAATCAAATTCTCTGAACTGTTTAACATCCACATTATTCATTTTTTTACATTTTTATTCTAATAAATAAATCCTGTATATTTAACTCAACGTGAAAAACCTTTTTTTTCCGACCTTTTTAGGCTTTTCCGTAGACCTCTCGTAGACAGACCCGAAACAACAGCAACAAAGTATCTGTAGTCTTACTCCCCAAGTAAGCGAAAATAATGAGAAATGAAACGAACTTGATTCCTTCGTTGAGAGAGATGATCATGCATCTTAATGGCGCATGACTGGACTGCTTCTGCAAGCGAGAGATACTTTTATTATATCCTCTAAAGCAAGCAGAAAAATTCTTACCTGAAAAGGCACTTTCCATTGCATGCAAGCTTTGTCGAGTTTTAGAAAGGAAGTTGAAGAAGCTAAGTGTTTTGTGCCCTCGTAACCTATTCGTTCAAGGGCGTTCTCATTTTTCCCAAAGAGAGGCAAATACTTAAGGACTTAACTTTTACCTCTGGAGCCATGTGTTTAAGAATGTTTTCATTTCTTGTCCAAAGGAAAAAATGACTTTGGGACTTAATTTTCACCTTTATATATATATATATATATAATATATATATATATATATATATATAAATAAGCGAATACACAAGAAAATGATAGGCGGAAATCCAAGCGCTTTCGTCTTGACTGTGGTATTCGCTTATTTAATGAAGTCCCGTGCATCTACTGTGATTATTTAAGCGTATATATATGTGTATATATATATAAATATATATATATATTATATATATATATATATTAAATATATATATATATATATATATATATATATTATATATATATATTATATATAATAATATATATATATATATATATACAGGTATATATATATATAGATATATATAATATATATATATATTAAGATATAGATGGAAATTATTTTTATATATAGATATATATATATATATATATATATTATAATATTATATATATGAATAGATATATATATATATATATATATATATATATATATATATATATATGTATATATATATATATGAATAATTATCACATTGAACCGTGAATTCATATATCATTCGATCTACAAATGTCCTTTAATATATAATTTCGCTCTACCTCGGAATTGATATATTTTCATATATGTACCGAAGGGGAATTTTTTAGTTGAAATTATCAACTAAAAAATTCCCCTTCGGTACATATATGAAATATATCAATTCCGAGGTAGAGCGAATTTAGATATTAAAGGACATTTGTAGCTCGAATGATATATATATATATATATATATATATACTATATATATATATATATATATATATACACTATATATATGTTATGTATGTATGACACACTTCGCAAATATATCAAATACACCCTGCGAAAAAGTGACCATATAAATGTATGAATCGGCTCGCAAAAAATATAAAATACATCTTGAGTAAAAAGTTCCATATCAATGTATGAAACAGCCGGCAAATATGTGAAAGAGAGAGAGAGAGAGGGAGAGAGAGAGAGGGAAAGAGAAACTCTTCAATAAATTGCAAGAAACCATTATTTCCCTCCCTTAGTTTGGTGGCAAAAGGTGGAATGTGATAAATTCTAATACGGTTCATGACTTCAAGCGAATATACATAACTACTCGGGTATGCAAAGCACCTGTCACGTTCATAATAATTCAAAGACTCCGAAAAATTCTGGTGAGAATTTATTTTCACGCTCCATTGTTCTTGCTTCTGTGCCCTCAACTCTCTGGGAAAAGATCAGTTTTTTTTTCACTCGAAGAATATTAATTTAGCCGTATCTTTTTCGGAGTTATCAGTTTTGGCCCAGTTTTGAAGTGAGCCGAGGAATCATTGCTACGACTGTTTTTTCTTAAATCCTTCTTGCTTTTTTGTTTTTCTTATCTTTATTTTCAGCTATTCGTTCTCTTTATGAGTATTTCTGTTTGTATGTAGAAGTTTCCCCTCTCACTGTTTTCCAATTTTCCTTTCTACTTTTCTGTTGATTTTTTCTTAATTACGTCATAGTTTTTAAATCCAGTTATGAGTTTATTTTTTATTTTTCGTATCTTTCAGCTGCTCGTTTTCTTATGCGTCTTTCTATATCGCAGTTTTCATTAATTGTTTTCCGTCTGTCATTTTTGCCTCTCCTGTTTTCTGCCCAATTGTGTCATAATTTTTAAACCCCTTTGTGATTTCATAATTACAAATTTACCTGTCGTCATTTTTCTGTTTAATAAATAAATAAAAAAAAAAAAAAAAAAAAAAAAAAAAAAAAAACCCTTAAAAATCTATATTATTTTCAAGCAATTTTCATAGGCATGTTTTAGAAAAAGCGATTCGAATACACAATATAATAAACGAACCCCGTTTTAGTACTTCATGCGCGGTGCACTGTAGGCAAAACTTACTTCGAACCCAAGTTGCAACACGTTTCATTCATTGTTTACTAACCAGACCACCTAGCTGATTACCAGCTCTCCTCCTATGGCTGCTGGCCCGAAGAATGAGATATTTTAACGTGGCTAGGAACCAGTTGGTTACCTAGCAACGGGACCTACAGCTTATTGTGTGATCCGAACCACATTCTATCCAGGAATTAATTTCTAATCACCAGAAACAAAGTCCTCTGATTCCGCGTTGGCAGAGCGGGGAATCGAACTCGGGACTACCGAATCTGAACGCGAGCACGTAAACCACCCGTCCAACGAGGAACTAGGCTTACTCCTCGAGTAAGTGAAAATAATGGGATATAGTGAAGAGCAGAATGTATACATTTTATATATATACGCGTAAGATTGGAATAATGCTGCATATAGTTATGTTTTATATCGTACAACGGTAAACAAATTTACGTAATACATAAAATGAGACTCATTCTCTTACGTAAGACAAAAGGATGATTCAGTTGTGGGAAAATGTTCTATAATACGCCATTAACATATAAGCAGCCAAAGGATTCCATCTTAAAAATAAATAGTGAAAAATAAAAAAATAAATAAAAAAGATTCGCCCCATTGGCTTTGCATCGTCATGTCCCTGAAACAAGATAAAACAGAATAAAGAAATAATGGAATGAGATGAAACAGAATAAAGATATAATAAGATACAATAGAATAGAATAAAAAAAATAACGAGGGAAACGGAAACAACTATAAAGAGGTTATTCCAAGAGAGAAAGAATGATTAAAGAAAAGGATGTATCATGGCTAAAGAGATGATTCTTTAATTATCCAAATGAAAGACGGGGAAAGAAGAAGAAGAAGAAGAAGAAGAAGAAGAAGAAGAAGAAAAGAAGAAGGAATAAAACAAAGTGGGTAGAGGGGTGTAAGGAGATATAGGTGATAATTAGAATGATCGAGAACTTTAAGCAAAGACATTGATGACTCGTAAATGGTTTTCTATTTACAGGCCACATCTGTATTAATAGTACACATACAGGGTGTCCATAAAGTCCCAGTACCATTACAAGCAATAAATACTTATAATGATACTGGGACTTTATGGACACCTTGTATAATACATATGCATATAAACATATAGATATGAATTTTTATCACATCACCGTGACATTTATTTGACATTAAGCTACAAATGTCATTTAATACCAAATTCGTTTCATGTTAACCGAAGGGGATTTATTTATCTATTTTTTTTATAATGAGTTCGTCGTCTCGTGGGCTCGAACCACGGATGGCGCCTTGATGGCCGTGTGGTTTAAGGCGTGTCACTGTAGTCCTGAGTTCTTGTTTTCCGTGGTTCGAGCCCACGAGACGACGAGCTTATCATCATCTAAAAAATTCCCCTTCGGTAAACATATATGAAAATATATCATTTCCGAGGTAGAGCGAATTGGATGTTAAAGGGCAGTTGTAGCTTATTATATGTGTGTGTGTATATATATATATATATATATATATATATATACTACATATATATATATATATATATATATATATATATATATATATATATATATATATATATATATATATATATATACATACTATATATATATATATATATATATATATATATATATATATATATATATATATATATATATATATATATATATATATATATATATATACATACACACACACACACACACACACACACACACATATATATATACTATATATATATATATATATATATATATATATATATAGTATATACATTCGTATATATGTATATATATTGAGATGCCCGTTTCTAGGTACGTAACGAACAGTTTAAAGACGACCGTATGGTTTTTCTCTCCCGCTAACGAGTTCCCGGAATCTGTTAACCTTGTGGGGGAAGCCGGGGGGGGGGGGGGGGGGGAACGTTGGGGGTGGGGGCTGCTGCGGTTTCAGGCAGCCAGTCGACGCGGGATGGAGGAGTCGATGGGTTTTTGCTTATTTATTTGTTATGAAATTCCAGAATTCAGCGTTGGATGGAATAATAATAATAATAATAATTCTTTGTTCCATTATTTTTCATTTTGGGACTGAACGTTAGAGAATGTATCAGGTAGATTCGTGTTTAGAGCAGTTTCGTATTAGGGACGTTGTTTATGTATACTGAAACACACATGCACACGTATACATACATATACATAATACATGAATATGTACGTATACATATATATATGCATATACGTGTTACGAGATAAGAATCTCGTATTTTATTTGGTATGTGTGAAACCAAAGCGGTAGGCAAACTGATACACGCACAATCTCTCTCTCTCTCTCTCTCTCTCTCTCTCTCTCTCTCTCTCTCTCTCTCTCTCTAAGCGACCGCTGGGACAGCCTTCCTTCTCTCACTCTCTCTCTCGACTCGCGACCTCTCTCTACCTCTCCACCCCTCTCTCTCTCCATTCTAACAGGTCTTCAAATGAGAGTCTTGCATTACAAAAATACAATATTTATTTAACAATGGAAAGATAATAAATCAAGTCTCATAGACAAACTAACTTAGTTAAACCCCAGTATGTAAATGTCTTAATCAGTGATTAGTCACACCAATTAACTCTCTTCCCTACGGGACTCTCTGTCCCCCTAGGACTCTCGGTTCCCTTGCCAGAACACTCAGCTCCCTTGCTAGAATCGTCTGTCACAAAGACAGGAGAACACACAATTAAGTATACGCACTTGTAAAGACAAAGTCAATAGCTTAAATAGAATATGACATCTATACAAGGTAATAAACAAGCCATCCCTTTGGCTAAAGTAAGGTAACACTTACCCATCTCCAGCCCAGAAATCACACACAGATAA
>NC_061105.1:12846796-12851796 GCF_015104395.2 Macrobrachium nipponense | reverse complement strand
TTCGGTAAAAAATAGAAAACTGAAGAAAAAAATGATCTAAATCTTCGAAGAGCGAAATAAGTAGAAACGCGAATAAAAATGAATCTCTAAATATTTTAAAAAGCAAAGACAAAGAAAACTGAAGAGAAAAATGATCTAAATCTTCGAAAAGCGAAATAAGTAGAAAACAACGAATAAAGATTAATCTCCAAATCTTTTGAAAGAAATAGAAATAGAAAACTGAAGAAAAAATGATCTAATACTTCGGATAGAGAACTAAATAGAAAATAGAATAAACAGATCTCTAAAGCTTTTGAAAATAAAACGAAAATAGAAAACTCAAGAACTAAATTATCTACATCTTCGGAAAGGGAACTAAATAGAAAGTAGAATAAAAAGATCTCTATATCTTTTGAATGAAAAAAAACAATGAAACTGAAAAAAAAAAATTCCCTAAATCTTCAAAAAGCGAAATAAAAAGTTCGGTAAGCAGGATAAAAATGAATCTCTAAATCTTTAAAAAAAAAAAAACAAAAAAGAAAGCTGAAAAAAATGATCTAAATTTTCGAAAAAAGCGAAATAAATATAAAAAATAGCATAGAAAAAAAATTCTCCAAATCTTAAGAAAAAAAAAAAAATCACTAAGAGAACTATTCTCGACCGAACAGCAACATCACCGCTGATAAACATTAATAAAAAAATCTCTAAATTCTTAAAAAAAACAAAAAAACTTCATTTAAGACCGCTGTTTCCGACCCAACAGGAACATCGTAGGTTTTTGTTGAATTGCATCGTTGCACTTCCTCTTGAAAAACACGAACCGTATCAAACTTAATCAGATTTGACCTTTTGCAACTGATCTTCGCGATTGGCCGTTCTGATCCTGCCGGCGATTAGAACCCTCCCGTCGCCAAGATTATATCTGAATCTGATATATATATATATATATATATATATATATATATATATACATACACACATATATACCTGAAACTACCTCTCAAAGTATAGCGCGTCCATGTATTAACATACCCCCCCACCCCCCCACCCACCCCCACCCCCCGCCATAAACAGGCTTCCAATCGAAATGTGTTTTTCCAGCAAAAACATTATATAGTTCAGCGATTCTCTGAATAATCGACAATTAAATGAAAGTATTTTAGCTTTTTTTTTGTTTTATATAATCGAGTATATGAATTATTTGCTAAGTTTCGTCCGTAATTCTATGCCATTAAATTCTGTATATTCTTGTATTTCCAACCATTAAACTTACAGCGTTCTTATTTTTCTCTCATTTGTACAATTCTTCAATTTCATTTAGTATATTTCCCAGAAACTGAAACCACTTCATTCGCCCATATATTTTTACGCCAACGACCATTAAAACCTAATGGCATTTATACACATCTCCTTACTAATGGTGCTAATATTTTCCTCCGCTATTATGCCCGTTTCTATATAATGCTCTGAGCATTCTGCATCTTGAAGAAAAGAATGTATTTTAATACATTTTCCATCCGCTATTATGCCCTTTCTATGTAACGTCCTGATCGTTGCTGCAACCAGAAAAAAAAAACATTTTAATATATTTCAAACCTGTTTTGATACCTGTTTTGGTACCTAAAGAAAATAATATATTTTAATGTATTTTTACCCCGCTATTATGCCGGTTCTATGGAACGTCCTGATCGTTGTTGCAGCCTGAAAGAAAAGAAAATATTTTAATATATTTTAAACCTGTTTTGGTTATTTGAATGCGCTCGGCTAACAAGAGAGATATACAGCTCTAATCACCGCTAGTGTATTATCGATTTCCCTCGTAACGAACGGTTTAAAGACGCCCTCGCCCGCTTTCTCTCGTTAACGAGTTGACCGGAAGGAGGAGGAGGAGGAGGAGGAGGAGGAGGAGGCTGAATCAGATTGTTGGACATTTTGTTTTGGTTCCGTATTCACTGAATCTGGAATAACGAGAATGATTTATTTTTCTCTCTGTTACAATAGGTTAAATTTTACGTGTATATACTTTCTCTCTCTCTCTCTCTCTCTCTCTCTCTTTATATATATATATATATATATATATATATATATATATATATATATATATATATATATATATATACATCTTGATTCATTTTCAGACGGATACAGATCTATCATGCCGACGGAATTCTTCAATAATCTGTAAAGGTCTTCGAATTAGTTATGCATTCGAGCAAATCAATTTATTGTGAAGGGAATTAATTTAACCTGAGTGGTGAAATTCATAGTTAATTTTTAAAACCAATACATTGATCGTTAATTTATTGGTAATTTACATTCAGTTTCATCAGTATATACATTCTTGTTTATGTTTCGGTATTTATAAATATGTTTACAACCGATAACATAAAAAAAAATATATATATAAAATTGGTACAAAAAACCGAATTCCATTCCATTGATCTTTCGTCACATACCATGAATAGATATATAAATTTAAAGGAAAAAAAGTTATATAACTTCATAATATCATTTCATCTTTTTATGCCCTTTCATAGCTAAAAGGTTCCACCTGATTTTGATCTATTCAAAAATTTTTTAACATTTAACGATAGGAATCCATTGATGTATTCCATTTTTTTTTTGAGGGGGGACGCCGGGTGCCAGGGGGCTGGGGGGGGGGGGGGGGGTAGGGAAATGACCTCTTTGTAAAGAGTTCTGATCAAATAACATAAAGCATGGGATTTTACCTTCATTCAAAAGAGGATTCGGTTTTCGTGTGTTTCCCCCCCCCCCCCCCCCCCCCCACCCCCCCTCCCCCCCCCCCCCCTCAGTCGAATGTATTCATGTATTCGACCTTTGCCCTTCTCATTGCGTGAGGATTGTAGTCACGAAATGAATCTATGGAAAACGGTATTTATATTCAAAGGTAAAAACACGAATGAAAGATTTTTTCTTCCTCTTATTTCATGATTACGTGGTCAACGTCAAAATTGAAAAGTCATTGTATTATTATTATTATTATTTTTTTTTTTTTTTTTTGCTCTATCACAGTCTTCCAATTCGACTGGGTGGTATTTTTATAGTGTGGGGTTCCGGGTTGCCTCCCTGCCTCTTAGGAGCGTCCATCACTTTCTTTTTTACTATGTGCGCGTTTCTAGGATCACACTCTTCTGCATGAGTCCTGGAGCTACTTCAGCCTCTAGTTTTTCTAGATTCCTTTTCAGGGATCTTGGGATCGTGCCTAGTGTTCCTATGATTATGGGTACGATTTCCACTGGCATATCCCATATCCTTCTTTATTTCTTTCTATTTTTCAGATCTTGACACTTATCCATTTTTTCCCTCTCTTTCTCTTCAACTCTGGTGTCCCATGGTATTGCGACATCAATGCGTGAAACTTTCCTCTTGACTTTGTCAATCAACGTCACGTCTGGTCTGTTTGCACGTATCACCCTATCCATCCTGATACCATAGTCCCAGAGGATCTTTGAGTGATCGTTTTCTATCACTCCCTCAGGTTGGTGCTCGTACCACTTATTACTGCGAGGTAGCTGATGTTTCTTGCAGAGGCTCCAGTGGAGGGCATTTGCCACTGAATCATGCCTCTTTTTGTACTGGTTCTGTGCAAGTGCCGGGCATTCGCTTGCTATGTGGTTTATGGTTTCATTTTTCGTATTGCACTTCCTACATATGGGAGAGATGTTATTTCCGTCTATCGTTCTTTGAACATATCTGGTTCTTAGGGCCTGATCTTGTGCCGCTGTTATCATTCCTTCAGTTTCCTTCTTTAGCTCTCCCTTCTGTAGCCATTGCCATGTGTCATCGCTGGCTAGTTCTTTAGTCTGTCTCATGTATTGTCCGTGCATTGGTTTGTTGTGCCAGTCCTCTGCTCTGTCTGTCATTCTCCTGTCTCTGTATATTTCTGGGTCTTCGTCTACTTTTATTAGTCCTTCTTCCCATGCGCTCTTTAGCTACTCGTCTTCACTGGTTTTCAGATATTGCCCCAGTGCTCTGTTCTCGGTGTTGACGCAGTCCTCTATACTTAGTAGTCCTCTCCCTCCTTCCTTTCGTGTTATGTAGAGTCTGTCCGTATTTGCTCTCGGGTGTGGCAGTGCTTTGTGTATTGTCATATGTTTCCTGGTTTTCTGATCTATGCTGTGGAGTTCTGCCTTCGTCCATTCCACTATTCCTGCGCTGTATCTGATTACTGGCACTGCCCATGTGTTTATGGCTTTTATCATATTTCCGGCGTTGAGTTTTGACTTGAGTATCGCCTTGAGTCATCTGCATATATTCTTTCCTGATCGTGTTCCTTCATCTCTTGGTGTTTTATATTCCCCTCCTTCCATTATTCCCAGGTATTTGTGTATCCTGTCTCATCTATGTGTTTGATGTTGCTCCCATCTGGTAGCTTATCTTCAGTTCTCGTTACTTTGCCTTTTTGTATGTTGACTAAGGCGCATTTTTCTATTCCAAACTCCATCCTGATGTCCCCAGATACAATCCTTACAGTCTGGATTAGGGTATCTATTTCCTTGATGCTCTTACCATACAGCTTGATGTCGTCCATGAACATCAGATGGTTGATTCTGTTGCCTGTTTTCTTGAGCTGGTACCCGGCATCCATCTTCTGTAGTACTTTTGTCATGGGGAATCATGGCTACTACGAAGAGTAGTGGGGACAGTGAGTCGCCCTGGAAGATCCCTCTCCTGATATTAACCTCTGCTAGTCTTATTCCAGAGCTTGTAAGTATTGTATTCCAGTTGCGCATTGTATTTTTGAGGAAGCTGATGGGTGTGTCCTCTGCCCCATATATTTCCAGGCATTCTATTAGCCATGTGTGTGGAATCATGTCGAAGGCTTTCTTATAGTCTATCCATGCTATGCTTAGGTTGGTTTTCCTTCTCCTACTGTTCTTCATTACCATTTTGTCTATCAGGAGCTGGTTCTTTTTATGCCCCTACACTTCCTTCTGCAGCCTTTCTGTTGGTGGGGGATAGTGTTTTGTCTCCTCTAGGTAATTGTATAGCCTTTCACT
>NC_061105.1:12826108-12836108 GCF_015104395.2 Macrobrachium nipponense | reverse complement strand
TCCCCATAATAACCCTTATTGCAATCTTTACACGGTACCACATAAACTCCAACGTCATCTTTCCTTTCTTTTTCATGATTCCTAATCAACTTTGATTTTAACGAGATATTATACCTAAAAGCTAAATCCAACCTATTTTCCCTATTCTGTTTTAATAAATGTTGCACCCTTTCCAAACTATGATGATAAGGAAGCGGAATACACTGACTACTTTTGAATTCATATTTCCCGGTCGGTGGATTATAAAAGTTTTTTCTAGCCTTGGTAAACGCTTAGTCAATAAATTATTTTTGGGGTATCCCAGTCTCGTGGAAAACCTCTCTTATATGTTTCATTCCTTGTCTATGTACTGTGGATCACAAATCCGAAGCCCTCTCGTACCATGTTGACGATTACATTAGACTTTACACGTTGGCTATGGTATGAATAAAATGAATGTACATTTCTGCATTGGTGTCTTTTTCCTGTATACACTCAAATGTAAAGTTAAAAAAGTAACAGGGTTCATGGTGAACCAGAACGTCCAAAAAAAATTGGCAAATTATTGTCGACCTCAAATTCAACTGAAAAGTTAATGGATGTGGCATCAAGTTTATTAACAAAATACTAAAAAACGATTAAACTGAGTAACAACTACCTTTATATATCAAAAAGATCTCGTCAACAAATCTGACCCATAGAAAAGGCTTAATGTCCTCAGGACAACGGCTAACTAAATCAGCTTCAAACAATTCCATCACAGATTACCCAACACTGGAGATAATGGTGACCCCATAGCTATTCCCGAAGTTTTGTCGGTTATATATATATATATATATATATATATATATATATATATATGTGTGTGGTGTATATATTATATATATATATATATATATATATATATATCATATATATATGATGTTGGTGTCCTCGTATTTATTTACAAACGAGGCACTGGGTTGTTCTTTGATCTGCATAGCAGACGTCAGTTGGTATAATACCATTCATTCTTTGCTCAGTCTCATTGACTGTGATGATATTCTCTAAGTTTCGTTTGAAACACATGGTACAAAATATAAGATATATTCTTCTACCTTACATCATTGGATAGATGCAAAGAATGTTTTGAATTGATGTTTGAGCTAAGAGAGGAAAGTGAAGTCTGAGATACAAATCGTTTACAAAATCATAGAGAGCAAACACTGCTTAATATACAGACAGATGAACTAACATAAGTAACTGGGTCAGTTACATAGGCGCGTCGCCTCGTGGGAGAGTCAACATATTTTCCCAGAGAAGACATTGTTGATGTTATTGTCAGCACAGATAATGCTGACCCCAGGTGTCCACACACCGGGGTGCATCGTCAATCTTTCTGCTTGACCTCTTTGGTCTCTGGCCTGGTTCTTCATAATGTGCGTTACTCTACAGAATGTGAACATACATTCTTTATTTAATGTAACCCTTACATGCACACACACACACATATATATATACATATATATATAATAAATATATATATATATATAATATATATATATATATATTTATACATAATATAAATGTATATACATATATATATTATATCTATATCTATATATATATATATATATAATATATATATATATATATATATATATATATATAATATATATATATATGTATGTATATATATATATATATATATATATATATATATATCATTCATATCTATATATATATATATATATATATATATATATCTATATCTATATATATTTATATATATATATGTTAATGGGGGGATTCTCCCCCCATTATTCATAAGGTAAGCGTGAGAACAGAGCGGAAGGCAAACCCACACACAGCAATTACTCACACAGCCTCTCTCTCTCTCTCTCTCCTCTCTCTCTCTCTCTCTCTCGGTCACTCCCTCTCTCTCTCTCTCCCCCAAGGAATCTCTCTCTCTCTCTAGCACCGACAAATCTCTCTCTTCCTCTTTCTCTCCATTCTAACAGGTAATGAAAATGAGAGAGTTGCATCATAACATTAACGTTTATTAACAACGAATAAATAAATCAATCAATCAAGTAATGCCAGTCTTACAGACTAACTCAAAAACCCCGTAATGTAACATGTCTTGGTCACCAAAAAGTCTACACCCCTCTGGGAATTCTTTATCCCCCGGCATTCCACAAGTACCAGAATCGTCTGTTTTCAAAGATACAGAACACATCCCGGTAAGTACACACACAAGTTTAATGACAGAGGTTAAATATTGGATATCATCACAAAATGTCAAACAGATAATAAGCGCCACTCTTTGGCTAAGCACTTCAACACTTACCCAAACAACCGGACACTAAACACTATGTCACAAAAAAACTCCCCCGGCCCCCGGCGAACGCCACGGCATCTTTGCCTGGTTACTTGAAGCCCTCTGTCAAAATCCTCCCATAGGCTTGGGTATGACACTCTTAAAGGGAAGAGGCACACACGCACATACGAACACACAGTCCGTTAGCGCCTCGCAACACTAGTTGCATCCAGTTTCACAAAGGCACTTCGAGAAGAGTTCATAAACTGCCGTGCATTGACTTGTCGAACCTAATCATTTTTATCTCACGCCATCCCCAGAAACTCATTCATCAGCTACTCTCAGGTCGTTACTTCTCACTGTTCTCCACATTCCATAGGTCAAAGGGAACACATGGACAATATATTATTAATCAAAAACCCTAGGCCTACAGATGCTCGGCCACCTAATATGCTAGCCCCCACCCTAGCAAAATTGCTTATAACACAAAACACTGGCCGGCTTAAAATAGAATATAAGTAAAACTGCACGTCTCTGGCATTATAAAATAAAGTCTTATCACGCTTTATCTCCCAATAACACAAGACGCATTTTCTATCATATTTTCTGCATTAGGATTCTTGAATATCCCTCTTTGCTTGTCTGCAAGTAGCTGCTCCTGTAGCAGACTGTAGCAGCTGTAGGAAGACGGAATGCCTCCCTCATTGTAGAAGACTTCTCACGGCTTCTGCAGATCCCCAAAAGACACGCTGTAGAATTCTCGCGATCACCCACGTGGAAACTCTTGTAATCACCCTGGGCAACACGACAGCAGTACTCTCTTCACGGCTGGTGGACGTCTTGCTGGAGTCGGGAAACGACTTTTTTTTTTGGTGTGTGTTAGTATGTCAGTCAAGTCTTTGGTCAATCTAAGAAAATTAACCCAGACATACTACTTCTATCAAACAATGATCTTAAAAGGTCAGAAATACTAACTGAACATCTCCCAATTAACTCCCTTTAATATGACTACCAAATCATAAGTCATTATCACAACTCTCAAAGAACATCAAGTTCTCCAACTCAATTCTCCAAACTCACACATCAGCACACACACAACTCAGAAATCACAGCAACTCCATGGAATTCTGCACTCACATTTCAAACTCGAATGTGCTCATAAGTAAAAAAAAGAAGAAAAAAAAATCGTAATGAACCCAAGGAAAAAAAAAAGAATCACATAACACACCCAGACCCAAAAATGTTCTCTCAAGCTCTGATATTTGAACAACCCACAAAATCAGCAAAAATCTCCAACTTTTAACAGCAAAAACCCCTTTACTGCTCAATAATTAATCACAATGAGACTTAATGTCAAACTCCCATTTACGTAAGTAACAACCCCAGAAAAATCACATCTCCCGACAAAAAAGAAATGCTATTTAAGCTCAATCCCCCAAATTATATCTCTCGTAGGAAAAGGAAGAAAAATAATAAAAAAAAGGATAATCACGAGTACGTTTCCCCAATCACAAAATACATAATACATGTATGATATACATAACTCCCGCGTTTTTCCCAAGAAATGCTCCATGTAAAGCCCCGGAATTTGCCAGAAAGCAAACTCTTACCCATGCGCTTTCGTGAAATGCTATTGTCAACATTTCCAGATATTGCGAAAATTCTGATCTATCATCATCAGAGGAAAAGAAACAGCACAACGCTCATCACATCGCTTGTCAGCAGAAAAATCGCCTGCGGACGTATGCTCAGACAGTAGCATAAAAATTGTCTAGTCAGACACGCAAGTTTGGAAACTCATGATTCTCTAGAAAAAAAAGGTCTAACAGACACATTTCACAGAATTAACTCCAGGATATGACTAATGTGTTCAAAATTTTTTCTCGAAGACTTATTCTCTCACCATGACTTTGCCCCAAATTATATTTCTCACTTGTGAACATAAAAAAGGTACACACATCTCCATCGGACTCTTAATGAAGTAATGCCACTTCTCTCTAAATAGTCACGAAACCAAAAAAGAGAACCACAGAAATCTTCTCTTGTCTCGAAAAAAAACTCCCATAACCACAAAAAAAAGGGTCACCCGCCAAAGATTAATTCCAACTCCATTATGAGACACCATATTAATAACACCACTCCGGTTATAAAAATATTTCCTCCATTTGGTTAATAACCAACCCCCTTATATTATTCTCTTATTTCTCCAATAGCCACATGTCAGTAAAAAAAACACCACTCCAGGAATAGAGAATAATCACCTCTATTTCGGCAAATACAAAATATTTACCTCTATTTCCCCAATAACTCCATGTGGAACAAAACAAGGCTCCAAAAAATATATCTCCAAAAAAGGAATATCAAAAAATGAAATCCTACCTCCAAAAAAATGTGCACTCAAGGCAACTAACTCACACACTCACAAATATTGTCCCATAATCTCCAAATATGTGTCTCCATTTGCAACAAAGATGGCTGCAAAATAGTTGAACTAAACATAGCTCTCATCACATTATTGGCAAATATCAACAATGGCCAAAAATATATCCCCAATATATCATATCTCAAATTATAACTCCAAAATAATATATACCTCCAATTATAACTCCAAATATATCTCAATTCTCCAGAGAATAACTCAATGTTATAGTCAAAAACTATAAAAACTCTCTCCGTTTAGCAGAACTGCTAAAAAAAAGGCAAAAACTCGGCAAATAAAAACTGTCTAGAAAATTCTAGAAAAAATCACTAATGTGCCTCAAGTCATTATAACAGAACTCCAAATTCACAGTGTCTAAGCCAAGACTTCTCCATATGCACTACGATATAAGTCACTAGAAAACTTAACTAACGTTTTCCTATCTCTCACAAATTGTCACAAATAGACGAAGGGTATTGCGCAAAAAAACTCACAATTTCTGGAACACAAATATCCAGAGAAAAAATGTAGTGCCATTACGTATGCATTCAAAACGTGCAAAAAATTCTCCCATATATTTCTCTATAGCATCAAATAGCTGAAACACAAACACGTTCCCGAACAATGACTCTAAGTCACGAACTGAGACATTAAAAAATATCCACACCAACTGGAGAGAAAAAATAAACTCAAATTCACCCTTGGTAAAAAAAACTTGTGTCAGCGATGGCTAATTTTCAAAAAAGGAAAAAAAAAATCAACGGCCTTGTTCACTATCTCCCGTAACTCACTAGATGTCAAGGAATTATCTGCTGAACTCATAAAAAAAGAGGAAAACAAAAGAAATAATGTGTTGTTAGTTCCTCCCAAAATCAAAAAAGATTTCACCTCCCTTGATAGCATTACGGCACCCACGTATTAGTATAAAAAAAAATCAGTATCAGAAATATCATTATCACAAAATCACCAAAAAAATTGCTATCATCAAAATCATCAGTATCAGTACAAAAAATATCACCAATGTCAATGCTTATCCATTCTCCAAAAATTCAGCAAAAAACTCAGCAAGTTTCACCAAAATTCACCAAGATTTAGCCAGATTCATCAAGATTCAGCAAATCTCATCCCCGTGAATCACTGAAATATTCTCCAAAGTTACAAAAACTCAACAATTAATTAACACAAGACTTCTCCCATTAATTCCTTGTAATAATTATCCATGAATAAATTATCTGTAATATTCAACTAATCTCCCATGAAATATCTCAAATCTCTCGTAAAAACAATTTCCCTCCCGTAATGATAAATTATAACTTAAGGCAAAACCTCCCGTGACCATCATTCAAAGTATAATGATTAATCAAATAATAAAATAATAATAATAACTCTTCATAGCAACAATTCTCTTGCAAAAATCTCAAGTAAGGGTGAAATTCAAATAGCATACACTAGTATTGCTGAATCCTATGACACAATTTTTCCAGATGCAACACCATGACATAACATCATTGCCACACAACACAGATACAACACCAATCATCGGCATTTCAAAGTAATTTCTCCAACACAATAAAAAAAATAATCTGTGTATCCCCCTTATATTTGTGTTTTTCAAGGCACAAAGAAACATATAACACATCCCGTGCATGTTAACTACTTTTCCCCGCATTTTCGGAAAAGAAAAATCTCTTTTTATTTCCTTTTCTCTTCATCCAAGGGAGAAAAAAAAATCTCTTTTCTAAAAAAAAGACTCTACGGGCATTTCACTTCATCAACTTATCAATCAGCTGATGTCTTATCATCCAATGTCAAGGGCAAACCCATACCCCAACACAAAGAAAAAAAAAGGAGTTCACCCCCAATGAGAAAAAAAAGGTTTCTCCCCCCCGAGAACAACCCCTCAGTCACGCGGCAGAACAGCCCGAGGCATACCAGTAGTACCCCCATCTTCCCTTGAACAGTGTCTGAGGACCCCTTCCCAAGATATACACTAGTACCCATCTCTGCACTATCTCTCGAGGGAGGCCAGTGGTACCCTCCACGCAACTATCCCCCCCGAGGGATGCCAGTGCCCTCGCAATGCAACGCACCTCTCTGCAGAAATGTGCTGAGCCCGTAAAATTGTGGCTGCTGTGTCTCTAAGCCAGACATGCTTATCTAAGCACAGTTGTCAAACATGCAAACACATTCTCTATACACTCTTATGTGTTTAAAAACAACAAAGACGAATACGTCTATTATAAACACGTGCAAATAAAGAAAACACGTCACTATGGGGCAAAGACAAGAAAAATTGTTGACCTCTTGAACCAATCCCATAACCCTGAAATATTTAAACAAAAACCCTCTCCTTCAAAACAAGTTTTAACACTCACCACTCCATAATGGGAAAAAAAAGAACTCGAAATTCTCGTAAAACACGTAAATCTCGTCGGCACAATACAAACGCGATCGGTGAGATGACACCTAGCAACCCTCACTCACAAACCAAACTGAGTTACTTGTCTCACGGCTCACGCCCTGAAGAATCTCTTGGTAACGAGCAAAATTTTGAATGAACCCTAATAGAAAATTTCTTTCCTCATTCCCCCCATCCCCCCGTCCCAACGGACGGATATTTTCTCTACCCCTTTTCACTTAGCAACTGAGATCCAACAATTTAACAATTTTCCACAATTCCTCAAAGCTTTGTCGTTCGAAAACTATCGCTAAGCCATAACCCCTTTTATTTTCTAACTGGCCAGCCATCTCTACATTGGCGTTCTTAGGCATAAAGAAAAGAAAGAAAACTTTTATACCCCCTCTTAACCGCCTGCCACCACTGTTAATGGGGGGATTCTCCCCCCATTATTCATAAGGTAAGCGTGAGACACGAGCGGAAGGCAAACCCACACACAGCATTACTCACACAGCCTCTCTCTCTCTCTCTCTCTCTCTCTCTCTCTCGGCAATCCCTCTCTCTCTCTCTCCAAGGAATCTCTCTCTCTCTCTAGCACCGACAATCTCTCTCTTCCTCTTTCTCTCCATTCTAACAAGTAATGAAAATGAGAGAGTTGCATCATAACATTAACGTTTATTAACAACGAATAAATAAATCAATCAATCAAGTAATCCAGTCTTACAGACTAACTCAAAAAACCCCGTAAATGTAACATGTCTGGTCACCAAAAAGTCTACACCCCTCTGGGAATTCTTTGTCCCCCGGCATTCCACAAGTACCAGAATCGTCTGTTTCAAAGATACAGAACACATCCCGGTAAGTACACACACAAGTTTAATAGACAGAGGTTAAATATTGGATATCATCACAAAAATGTCAAACAGATAATAAGCCACTCTTTGGCTAAAGCACTTCAACACTTACCCAAACAACCGGACACTAAACACTATGTCACAAAAAACTCCCCCGGCGAACGCCACGGCATCTTTGCCTGTGACTTGAAGCCCTCTGTCAAAATCCTCCCATAGGCTTGGGTATGACACTCTTAAAGGGAAGAGGCACACACGCACATACGAACACACAGTTCGTTAGCGCCTCGCAACACTAGTTGCATCCAGTTTCACAAAGGCACTTTGAGAAGAGTTCATAAACTGTCGTGCATTGACTTGTCGAACTAATCATTTTTATCTCACGCCATCCCCAGAAACTCATTCATCAGCTACTCTCAGGTCGTTACTTCTCACTGTTCTCCACATTCCATAGGTCAAAGGGAACACATGGACAATATATTATTAATCAAAAACCTAGGCCTTAACATATGGATATATATATATATATATATATATATTATATATATATATATATATATATATATATATATATATATATAAATATATGTGTATTTATATATATATATATATATATATATATATATATGTATATATATATATATATATATATAATATATATATATATATATATGTATATATATATATATATACACATATATTTATATATATATATATATATATATATATATATATATATATATATATATATATATATATATATATATATATATATATATATATATATATAGCAATTAATAACACGATTATATGGAATTCATTCTAGGAAGAGAATAACTAAAAGTGTGCTGACACTAGCCAACAGCCAACATTTTCTCTCTCTCTCTCTCTCTCTCTCTCTCTCTCTCTCTCTCTCTCTCGTGGTTTTGCATATGCAGGTAAATTGGCCCGCACGAAAAATAAAAACAGAATACTGGATTTGGAACGAATTTTCTCGAGGGAGAAAGATATTTTTCTTGAGGGAAGAGTTTCCGGTAGGAAAAACATCTCCGGGAAACATATTCGCGGTGAAAATAGTTCAGCGCTGTAGTGAAGACGTTTTCCTTATAGGCGATGAATGTGTGAGTGAAAGGTAGAAAAGCATCTTTGCGAAGTACATACAAGGTAGGAAAAACATTTTTGGGAAATACATAAAAGTTGGGAAAAACTTAATTGGGAAATACATAAAAAGGAGGAAAAACATCTTTGGGAAATACATAAAATGTAGGAAAAACATATTTGTAAAATACATAAAAAGTAGGAAAAACATCTTTGGGAAATGCATAAAAGGTAGGAAAAGCATCTTTGGGAAATGCATAAAAGGTAGGAAAAACATCTTAGGGGAATGCATAAACGGTAGGAAAAACATCTTTGGGAAATACATAAGAGGTAGGAAAAACATCTTTGGGAAATGCATAAGAGGTAGGAAAAATATCTTTGGAAATGCATAAAAGGTAGGAAAAACATCTTTGGGAAATACATAAAAGGTAGGAAAAACATCTTAGGGGAATGCATAAACGGTAGGAAAAACATCTTTGGGAAATACATAAGAGGTAGGAAAAATATCTTTGGGAAATGCATAAGAGGTAGGAAAAACATCTTAGGGGAATGCATAAAAGCTAGGAAAAACATCTTAGGGAAATGCATAAAAGATAGGAAAAACATCTTTTGGGAAATACATAAAAGGTAGGAAAAAGACTATAGGGAAACGTATTTGCTGTGAATAGTGTTCCGCTCCGTAGCGAAGGTGTTTTCCTTATAGGCGCCGAATTTATTATATAAAAGGTAGAAAAACATATAAATATAAATATCAATAACCAATAAGCTATGTGATCTTACTCTCTTAAAACCCGTGAAAATATTCTATGTTTTTTTTTTTATCGTTAAATATCTTTTAGTTGAATAAAACTTCATCATATTTACTCCTGTGGGAAAAAGTTCCATGACCTGTATTCATGCAATCGGTGAAAGAATAAGGAAGCGAAGGAAAGGCAAAGGAAAAGAGGCCTTTGAAC
>NC_061105.1:12813608-12821108 GCF_015104395.2 Macrobrachium nipponense | reverse complement strand
AATACAAATGCGGTGAAGTACAGGATGTTATAGGATTCGTCCCAGCTTCCGCTGAAAGGATTTGTCAGGATGTATTGCGCTTGAGTTTTTGGAATCAGGATAAATTTGACTTTTTAATGTCCAATTTAGGATTCCTGCTTTTGATGATAGACTAGATTCGCTGTTTGAATATATATATGTATATATTATTATATTATATATATATATTATATACATAAGTAATATTAATATATATATATACATAAGTATATATATATATATATATATATATATATATACTGTATATATATAATACATATATGCTTATGTAATATATATATAAATATATATATATATATATATATATATATATATATATTATATATATATATATATATATATATATATATATATATATATAGTATATATATATAATATATATATATATATATATATATATATATATATATATATATATATATATGTATATATAATACGTATATATATATATATATATATATATATATATATATATATATATATATATATATATATATATATATAATATAAATATATATATATATATATACTACATATTTATATACATTCATAAAATTTAACCTATATATATTATATATATATATATATATATATATATATATATATATATTATATATATATATATATATGTAGCGTCCAGGGAAAGGCATTGAAATAATTGAAGGTTTATTGCTAATGCCGACGTTTCACAACTACATAGTTGCATCTTCAAGGCTGAAATACAGCGAGTTGATTCTTAATAATTAATCATAAAATGATTTATAATAATATATAACTAAAATCACTACAGTATTCTCTTATTCAAAATGTTAGCTCATTTAAAATTATATAAAAAAAAACACCATTGACACGAAAAGAAGGACCTACCCAGACGGGAGTTAAAAGGAAACTGTTTAAACAAAATTATAACAATAATAAATAAGACACATACGTACAATAAGGCAACAATAAGACAAATTGGGCCGTTAAGCAATGAACAATTGAGTAGAGGATGTTTGAGTGTTTAATCATGGGACAGCTAATTTTATCATTATGGACTCTAAGGTTGTTAGGTCATTGTTTTTCTGCGTTTGTCCTGTTATCTGAAAATCTTTGTTATCTATGGATGTTTTGCATAATTTGGAATGATTCCTTATATTGGATTGTTCTGGGTTGGAAATTCTGCTTCCGGTTCTAAAACTAACTCCTCTATGGGCATCTATGCGTACCCTTAGCAGTCGTTTGGTACATCCAACGTAAGTCCCCTGGTTACACCTAGGGCAAGTATACTTATAAACAACGTTGGATGTAAACAACGGACTAACTTTGTCCTTGAGCTTGAAGAGGGACCCGATGGTGCAAGGATTTTTTTGGGAATTAATTTTAGATTTAAGGCAGGCAATTCTCTCTGAAGTAAATTGAGACACTTCTCCTAAAATAGACATCACATAAGTAAGGGAACGTTGCAAACATTTTCATTTTCGACACAGTACAGTTATTACTAAAGTAGTTAGCCAAGGTTACGACCTCTTCGTGGAAGGTCATCCAACGGGACGAGTGTGTAAAGGCCCTGTGGAGGAGAGTAAAAATGAAGTTTAATTTAAAATTAAAATGACAGAAGCTATAGAAATTCGTACCCAAACCTGTAAAAGTATCTTTTCTATAAATCCCTGTATAAAACCCTTGTTCATTTCGAGAGACAATAACATCCAGGAACGGTAATTTATTATTAGATTCCTTCTCCAGGGTGAACGTGATGTTCGGGTGGTGTTGGGCGTTAATATAGTCTTAAAAGGAGTTGGCATTAAAATCACGCTTGAAAAGAGCAAACGTGTCATCGACGTAACGTTTATAAAACAAGGGGTGGAAAGAAAGAGGGCAACTATCCAGAGTCTGTTCTTCCAGAGAACTCATAAAGATATTGGCGAATACCGGACCTAAAGGGAAACCCATTGCCATCCCCTCCACCTGTGTATATACAATGTTATTAAAAATAAAGGCCGTGTCCAGCACGGACAATTCTAAAAATTGCTTAAATAACGTCCTGCGAAAATTATGAAATAAAACATCCTCACTAGAAAACAACTTATTTAAAACGATCCCACTGGGACGTTTGTGAATAGAGATTCCACATCCTTGGCTAATCATGAATAAGTCAGAATCCTCTTTAATAATCTCATCTTTGAAACTAGCAGAGTTTTTTATTGAGTAAGAATTTCTGCTTAAGGGTTCTAATATTGGAACAAGGTATTTGGCTATTCTATAATTTGCTGTATTCATAGAAGAGAGAGTGGGCTGCATTGGAGTCCCTACCTTGTGCACTTTGGGCAAACCATACATCACTCCATATGACGAACCTGTGACAAAGAGGTTTTAGTAGGTGTTTTCGTCTATAACTTTGTTTTGTTTTAATATCCTTAGAGTCCATAATGATAAAATTAGCTGTTCCATCATTAAACACCCAAACAACATCTACTCAATTGTTCATTGCTTAATGGCCCTATGTGTCCTGTCGTTGCCTTATTGTACGTATGTGCCTTGTTTATTATTATTATTATATTTTTGTTTAAACAGTTTCCTTTAACTCCCGTCTGGGTAGGTCCTTTTTGTGTCAATGGCGTTTTTTTTTATGTATATTTTTAAATGAGTTAACATTTTAAATAAGAGAATACTGTAGTGATATTATTTATATATTATTATAAATCTTTTTATGATTAATTATTAAGAATCAACTCGCTGTATTTCAGCCTTGAAGATGCAACAATGTAGTTGTGAAACGTCGGCATTAGCAATAAACCTTCAATTATATCGAATGCCTTTCCCTGGACGCCTACAAGTATGATTTCGAGAGCTGGAGCTCCAATTTTTGAGTATATATATCTATAATATATATACCTCATAAATAAAAAAAAAGAAATAGATATCATCCATAAAGACGAAAAAACGATATATGTATATAGAAAAGTAATTTGAAAATCCACGAAAACAGAAGCACAATTAATAAGTGAGAGGAACCTGCGACCAGGCCTGTGGAAAATGCAAATCAGTTCCCCAGGTCGGTGAAACTGTTCGCTGTCTTGGCATTCAGCCGTGTGACTGTGTCGGCTGCTTCCAGTGTTCGCTAGTTTCTGGACGTCAGCTAAGAAGAGAGATTCCTGGCATTTGTAGTCTCTGTGGTGGAAGTTGTATCCAAGTCGATGTAGGTTAAATTTTATGAATGTATATAAATATGATATATATATATATATATATATATATATATATATATATATATATATATATATATATATATATATATATATATATATATATATATATATATATATGTAAATATATATATGTATATACACACACACACACACACACACACACACACACATATATATATATATATATATATATATATATATATATATATATATATATATATATATAATGTATATGTATATGAATTTGTATCACATCCAATATCCAATTCGCTTTACCTCGGAATTAATATATTTTCATGTATGTTAACCGAAGAGGAATTTTATTAGGTGAGAATATTAATTCCGAGGTAGGGCGAATATTAAAAGGACATTTGTAGCGTAATGCATGTATGAGATATACTTATGTTTGTTATAAAAAAATAAAAAAAAATATTACAAAATACGTAATAATATCTTTGTTTTTCGCTTAGAGCAAATTACTGTTTTGAATGGTTTACAGGACGGAAGAATAATAGTGAAATTAGTGCTTTTTAGAAATTTTTTTTTGGCCTATAGAATCATATTTAGAAAAAATTGTAAGTGAAGTTTTGCATATTTTATTGTTACGAAGAAAACACATCAGTTATAATACCCGCAGAAGGGCCAGAACTACCGGCTTCAATAACCGTGAAATGACAAAACTATGAATAACACACACACACACACACACACATATATATATATATATATATATATATATATATATATATATATATATATATATATATGCAATATATATCTCGCACCTTTTATAGTATCTCACGATGCATTTACCTCAACCACGATACAAAAAAGTCCTCTTTTCTTTGTCTGGTCTTTTACTTCCTTTCGCTAACGAAGAGCAGTTCGAGAGTTTAATTAAATCCTCAAAGGAGCGGAGAAGGAAATTATGAGAACCTCCCTCCCTCCTCTCCCCTCTCCTCCTCCTCCCCTCCCCTCCTCCTCCTCCTCCTCCTCCTCCTCCTCCTCCACTGAGATTGTAATGATAAACCCTCAACACGCTTGGGAACTTGAGGCTGCCACGCGAGCGCCGTTACTGGTGTCTTGTTCTTTTTTTTTTTTTTTTTTTTTTTTGGGGGGGGGGAGGAGCAGCGGTGTTTTGGCAACACTTAACCAGTGTTGAGTAAGATTCGTGTTTATTTTTTATATATTACATGGTTTCGTTTAAATTGCGTGCGTGTGTTTGTACGTACGTACATATAATATATATATTATATATATATATATATATATATATATATATATATATATATATATATGTATATATAAACATATTCATATGATTATATGATTGCATACTATATATATGTATATATATATATATATATATATATATATATATATATATATATATATATATATATATATATATATATGTGTGTGTGTGTGTGTGTGTGTGTGTGTGTGTGTACGAACATACACGTATATATACAAACAAAGGCAGCGTCAATAAACCCCAATTATTTAAAAAAAAAAAATGACAGCCTCTCGGTACAGCATTGCATTACGATCCAACTCAGTCACACAATAAGATGATGAAAGAGAAAATCCTAATTATCCAAAATTAGAAACACAATCCAAGCAGGGCTACTCGACAGAAGCCATCACGGCTCGGAACGTCATCCTATGACGTCATCTTATTACGTCATCCCGCTGTGTGGGACGAAATTATGTCCACCGAGTTCCAACAAACACTCAAGTCCTCCATTTCCATGAATTTTATATCAGCTTCATCAGATCCTGTTATGGAATTAAAAAAAAATAAATAAAATGGAGAAGCGCTTTTCTGTACCTAAGGGAGAAGCGGATCGTATCAGACGGAAATGTGGGGGTGACGTGACGTCATAGGGCGAGTGAGTGATCCAGTCGCATTGTTTTTACCGATTATAAATGGTCCGGTTTTGATATCTACCGCGTTGAGGTAGGTCCTACGGTACGTTGAAGAGTTATAATATGTATATATATTATATATATATATATATAATATATATATATATATATATATATATATATATATATATATATATATAGTACTGGCAATCTTCTTAGGCACGAAGATATGGCAATTCTGTTGTATTCCACATATGAAAATGAAAATGTATGTCTCAGAAAATGCCCAAAACTGTTGGGCACATTCTGAGACATAGCATTTTCATTTTCCTTTGTGGAATACAAACTGAATATATTTGTATATATATATATATATATATATATATATATATATATATAAAAACGTTATATAACACTTGGAAGTGGTTATGGAAAGTGGGGATTATATAGAAAATAAATACCAAATAATTAAAGAAGTATTGAAGGACTCAGAAGAAGTGCAAGTGTGTATGCTCGTGTGTTTATAGAGAGAGAGAGATAGAGAGAGAGAGAGAGAGAGAGGCGGGGTGGAAGGGGGGGGGGGGCGCGGGGAGTGGGATTTATGGAAATCGAAAGCTAAGAATGTTCTTGACACGGTCGTGTTCTCTCGTGAGGTTTACGAAGGAGAGGATCACTCTCACAAATATTGGGTGAAAATTGGAGTATGACACCTCGCCTAAGATAGAAGACCATCCCCTTCCCAACCCTCCCCCCCCTTCCCCTTCCCCACTCCCCCTCCCCTCTTCCCCCCCCCCTCCCCCCCCCCCTTCCATCCCTCTCCCCGGGGACTCTAACTAGATTGAACATCAACCGACACTTCGACACTGTGTACATATCCAGTGTCTACAGCCATCTCGGGAGGTGTAGATTATGTATGCAGACATCTTTTCCTTTTTTTGTAACATTTACTTCGGACGTTTTGGCTAAAAGCTGTTTTACATATTTACAAGCACAAAGGGAACCTTGGACCTTCAACCTAATGACCCTTTTTTTGATAAGTCCAGACGAGGTTGTCTGTTAGGGAAAGGCAAAATTAGGGGAAAGTTCCAAAGACCTAAGAAAAGGAGGGGGGATGGGGGGGGGGGGGGGGAAAAAAAATAAAACCAACAATATTCAGCAACTCGGTCACATAAAAGAATCACTACTCAGGCATTCTAATCTCATCCTTAAGTGTGGAACGGGGTAGTGAAGGACGTTCTAGTCCCGTAAGACACTATTTTTATTGTCTGTCTGTTAAAATATTCGATAAATCCATTTTCATTCACTCGTCTTCCAGCACCCGTTAGCCAATCGGCGGCTTCAGCATTACTTCAAAATTAATATGTTAAGAGGCATTGCTATCGAAAGACTTCTCATTCACTAATCCTCTAATCCGGACTTTTAAATGACTGACTGACTGAATGCTGAGAAAACCAGTTGTAAGAAAGAAAATCAAGATTTGTATCTATCTTCGTCCTCTTAGATTAAACCAGCCTTGTGCTGGCACGGGGTCTTGCTTTAGAGCAGCCTACAAACCCCATCATCGGTAATTATAGTCACTATATTTTTTCCCTCTTCGGTGTATGTGTGGATAGGTATCCTGACTTGTACTACGAGGGTTCCAGACATGTGGAAAGGATTTGAAATAATTGGAAATGGTGATCTAAAGATGGCGGTGTCTTGCATTAATGAGAAACACTTAGTTTAAGGTATGGTAATTCAAAAGACAAGCATTTTCTTCTTTTTTTTTTTCCTTTTTTTTTTAATCTGTGAATCAGGGACGTGTTCCTATTTGAGAGAGAATGGGCGAAAAAGTCACGCAATAAAACACGTTTTATTCCTTGGTTCATGTTCTATAATCTTCATTGATGAGAATATATATGGTCCTTGAGGAGTAAACTTGGAAACGTGTTGTTCCATTCTGTACGAATAATTTTTCGAGATGGATAATAACTGATCTAGAAGACTTTCTGAAAGGTATTTAATCCCCGAAGGCATGAGATTTATCTACAGAAAATCATCTATGGAAAACTATAAATCTGAAGTTTTATTATACGTGATACATTTATTTTTTATTCACTTCTGTATCTGTATGTGAATTATGTAATATCCTCTCTCTCTGACACGCGAATGAATTTAATTTAAATAAATTTTTTTTCATTCTATTTTATTCTATTCTTGCCATTTAATTTTATTTTGACGTGTTTTATTGTAAATTTTTAAATCTTATTATTTTATTATTATTATTATTATTATTATTATTATTATTATTATTATTATTATTATTATTATTATTATTATTATTATTATTATTATTATTATATTATATCTGTAAGTGAATAATGTAATATTCTATCTCTCTGACCACGAATAAATTTAAATTTAA
>NC_061105.1:12801108-12811108 GCF_015104395.2 Macrobrachium nipponense | reverse complement strand
AAAGGATATTTTTTTTTCTATACAGCAAATTACAGAAAAGCTTCGAATCTATGAGTAGATTTTGTAGGTATCTTCCAGATTTAGTTTTGTAGAAAAACAAATTATATGCAATTCTGCATCATCAGTAATAATTTTATACACCTACGGATCATATATTTTTATCGACCAAAAACAAAAATTTTTATCGACAAAAGAAAAAAATAAAGATAGAGAGAGAGAGAGAGAGAGAGAGAGAGAGAGAGAGAGAGAGAGAGAGAGAGAGAGAGAGAGAGAGAAAACAGAACGCTTACGCTTAATGCTTGCAAACAAGTTCCCCAGTCTTTTCTTCTCAGCAAAATCAGTTTTTTTTTAAAGACACACGAAAGAAAATGCCACATCAACTATATAATATTTTCGTCTATGGGACATAGTATAGTTTTATCCAATAGATACCAGAATTCTTAGTGCTTCTATATACATTCCCAGTCCTTTCCTCTCTGTAACCCACTGACCTAAATCCCAGGCTTTTAAACGAAGTCCACAACTGACAAATTGCCTCTTCTTCCCAGTCAGCGCTGGAATGTCCAGGAGGTCTATTCTATAATTCGCTGGAACGTGAGGCGTCCTAAGCTCAAGATCCGCAGTGGTCCAGTCAAGCTACTCGGCGGACACCTCTGTTTACATTAGATCTGGAGAGGCCATATCTGGAACCCAGCTCTGGAATGACCCCAGCGGGCTCTTGTTTGTCCTGGAAAGTGGCGGAGGTCAAGGGAAAGTCGCTGGAATCAGGCTGCTTGATAGGGTATTGATGAGGGAATGTGTAGACATGGATGGTGTTTGGTGATGTTTTATATATATATATATATATATATATATATATATATATATATATATATATATAGTATATAGTATATTATAGATAGATAGATAGGTAGTAGGTAGATAAACAGATAGATAGATAGATTTGAGACATTTCCAGGTAAAAACAGCATTTACTGACTGATAATATATATATATATATATATATATATATATATATATTATATATATATATATATATATTATATATATATGTATTAGTTTATCGACGTCTTACTGGAAATTTGATGCTAATTAAAAATAAGAAACAGTTTTAGAAATTATCATCGGAAGTGTCTGTATCCATCTGGTTGCTTAAAAGAGAGAGAGAGAGAGAGAGAGAGAGAGGAGAGAGAGAGAGAGAGAGAGAGAGAGAGAGAGAGAATCATCATCCAAGCGAAGCGAAAGCCAGCAGACATTGTCCATGCTCTCTCTCCCGTTTCGAGTTTAATCTCGAAATACGCCGCAGATAAACTATTATCAGAGCGAAAAAGAATTTTTGAGTTCCATCAAAACGAAAAAAGAAAAACGTATATTTGGCCCAGCAACACACAAACAGGAATTAGAGTCGAAACGGGTCTTCATCCTCTGGGAGGCTTTTTTTTGCCGGATATTGCTGACTTACAGAGAGAGAGAGAGAGAGAGAGAGGATGAAGGTTCACAAAGCACAAATACCAAACTCAGTTTCAAGTTCTTCGAATAGAGAAACAAACAAACACACACACACACACACACACCACACACATATATATATATATAGATATATATATATATATATATACTATATAATATATATATATATATATTTAAGTCCATTACCGTGATTCATACATATATCGAGCTACAAATGTCCTTTAATATCTAATTCGCTCTACCTCGGAATTAGTATATTTCATATCTGTTTAACTGAAGGGGAATTTTTTAGGCTATAATAGAATTCCCGGCCGACGGTTCGTGCCCGTCGGCGGGCAATTCTATTATCGCCTAAAAAATTCCCCTTCTGTTAAACATATATGAAAAATATATTAATTCCGAGGTAGAGCGAATTAGATATTAGGACATTTGTAGCTCGATATATATATATATATATATATATATATATATATATATATATATATATATCTGTATATATCAGTGAGGAACATTTCATTTGGGATAATGATTGGATTTCTTGGTCATTGTAACCTTGAAGATTATTATTATATTATTATTATTATATTATTATTATTATTATTATTTATTATTATTATTATTATTATTATAACAGAACTTTCTTTCTACGTACTCGTAATTTGATTCGAACTCTGCAATTTTATGTACCTGGACAATCTTAGCCTTAGTAAGTTTTAAAGTGTATTGTCCTTTTTATTTATTTTTTTTTTAAATCTACCCTCCAGGTAGATATTTTCAGTCGAAAGTTCAATATAGTTCAATGATTCCTTTTTCGTAGTGAATACATTAATCTTGAAGAGGTATGTACCCTGTCTATTTTTCATCATACAATGAATAATTCAGCTTTTCCTCCAGAGATATGTCTCAATAATACCTTAGACCTTTTCAAAAGTCATCCATTAACATTATCTTTTCAAAACTCATCAGGTAACATTATCTTTTCGAAACATTACCTTCTCCAACATTTCCTGAGAGCCTCAGTGTTTATTTCCCATTGCATTCTTTTTAACTTCTTCAGACCATTTCGCCTCTGGCATTTATCAGCTGGAAAAGTATTACAAGTGGATGTGAATGAAGTGTTTTGTGGAAAATGAAAAAAAAAAAATCATTTATTCCTCTGGGACACTATGATAAATACGTTCGTAAATATACTCGGTGAGATATTTCTCGCAAAGGTGATATTATAACGACTGTTGAGTCTTCTTAAAAAAATAAATAAATAAATAAAAACTAAGTAAGGACCCTTTCCCTTTAAGGGGTTTTGAGCACTCTGAAAACGACCTCACATTAGGAGCAACTGGGAGAAGAGAGCAGAGAGAAGGAAAGAGAAATTACTGACCATGCCTGTAGCTAGAGAGGAACGAGAGAGGGGGGGGGGGGGGGTTTCTTTTGCTGTTTTCTCTTTCATTGGTTGAGCAACAGAATAGAGGCGTAAGTCAGTGATGTCAGCTTAAACTGGCAGGTAGATAGAGATAAATTGTAAGAAAATGCAGATGAAAAAGGAAGAAAGAAAAAAGAAGAAAAAAAGAAGAAAGAAGGAAAAAGAAGAAAAAGAGGAAATGAGAAAAGAAAAAAAGAAGAAAGGAGAAAAGAAGAAAAAAGACAAAAGAAGAAATGAGAAGAGGAGAAAAAGAGATAAGAAGAAAGAGAAGAGAAGAAAAATAGAAAAAAATAAAGAAAGAGCAAAAAGAAGATTAGAAAAAGGAAAGAAGAAAAGTAGAAAAAGAGAAAAGAAGAAAAAAAGAGAAAATAAGAAAACAAGAAGAAAAGAAAGAAAGAAGAAAAGAAAGAAAGAAAGAAAAAATTAAGAAAAGGAAGAAAGAAAAATGAAAAAGAAAACAAAGAAGAAAGTCAACAAAGAAAGAAAAAAGAAAAAGAAAGAAAAAGAAGAAAGAAAACTGAGAAGAAAGAAAAAAGAAGACTGAAAGAAAGCAAAAGGAGGAAGAAAACAAAGACAAAAAGAAGAAAAATAAAGAAAAAAGAAAAAGAAGACAGAAAACAAAGAAGAAAGAAGAATAAAGAAAGAAAATGGAGGAAGAAAGCAGATACAAAGAAGAAAGAAAAATGATAAAATAAAGAAAAAAGAAGAATAGTAAAAAGAAAACAAGAAAAAAAGAGAAAAAAAAGAAGAAGAAAGCCTCTAATTGGATGTAAGGAGATGAAGGGAAATTGGAGTTGAGAGAGGATTCCCTTTCGCTCTTCTTTTTGATAATTCTGTTTCTTTCTATTTAATCTTTCATTCTGTTGACTCCTTTCTTTATTCATTCTCTTTCTTTCTATTGAATCTTTCATTCTGTTGACTCATCTCTTTATTCATTCTCTTTCTTTCTATTTAATCTTTCTTTCTGTTTATTTCTCTTTTATCTCTTTTTTTTTTTTTTTTTTTTTTTCGTTCACAAGGTCTGTGAATGATAATTATAGTTATCATAATATGTTGATTGTTTCCCTTTCATTCATATTTATGCTCTATTTCATTCCAGTTTCAACCTTGTTAATATCGTCAGATTTTATATGTTTCGTTTTATTTCTTTTAAATATTTTTTCCTGTCATCTTCATTGTTTTTTAATATATAATATATAATAACGGGGCCACCGCCTCCGTTATTCACTTTGGTAGCGAAAGCCATAGCGGCAGGCACTGGGCTTTTGGCAACATTTTCTCTCTCTCTCTCTCTCTCTCTCGACTAGCAACAGCACCCTCTCTCTCTCTCTCTCTCTCTCTCTCTCTCTTCTCTCTCTCTCCATTTCATTAGGTCATCAAATCAGAGTCGAGCATTACAAAAATAGACATTAATTTTAAAAGCAAAGTATTCATTGAATAATAATCAGATTCTTACAGGATGATTAAATGGAATGATAACTCAAAGCTCAGATAACTCAGATAAACCCCGGTAATTAACAAAAGAGTCTACCAGTAATTAGTCACACCATTCCAAAATATAGTTCCCCCCTACCAGAACCACCTGTTCCTCTCACTAGAACCACCTGTTTAAAAGAACAGGAGGAACAAACTATAACCATACACAATTGTAAATACAAAATCAAAAGATTAAATGGAATAGAAAATTTTTACATAATATCAAAGATACAGTCGAGCCACACCTTTGGATAAAATAGATATAAATACACTCACCATCTCAGCCTAGAATCTCCAAGCACTTTTCACAAAACAGAAAAAACGTTGGCAGAAGCCATCCGGCATCTGCCTTCTCTCCTCGTAAGAGACTCTACGGTTCTGGCTAATTACATGCTATTATGAACGGACATAGCTCGTACGGACGCACGAACTCGCACCCACCATTCACGCCTTGAAACTGCCAGAAAACCGTTTCAAAGTCAGTTTTGCATAGCTCTCAAGGCGACAGGACGAAGGCACTGATTTGCTAAGCCAGCAGACTAGACCATACCACTCGAAGGAAAGGCATATCAGCATTCCTAAACTGTCGCTCGGACACTCAGTCTCCAGGGAAGTTAAAAGCAAAGATCCCCAATTTCTGAGATGTCAAAGCACGTGACATACAACAATGTCTCATACATATCATATTATCAGTCTTTATATGTTACAGCAGCTCAGCCACCATCCTGGCTTGCCCCTGCCTAGCCACAGGCCACATAAAACAGCTCAATATATAAAAAAAATACATTGGCTGGCTCATTAAACACAAAATATAGTAATAACTGCACGTCTCTGGCAGCACAACGTATGTCTATCACACATCATCTCCAGTAACAATTGGGTGTAGAAACTTTTTTCCATCTTGAATATTTGAATCTCCCTTTTTGTCTGCAACTGCATCTGCAAAGACTCGTGAAACACGCTGTAGGAAGGCGAAACGTCTCCCTGCGGAAGGTAACTAATGCCTCCCGTAGTCCAGAAGCACTGTAGAATCCGGTAGACTCGTAAAAACTCTCCTATGTGGGAACACAACAGCAACATCTCTGCAACGGCTGGTGGGCGTCTTGCTGGCGTTGGGGAACGACGATTATGGTGTGTTTCAGTATGTCAGTCAAGTCATCGGTCAATCAAAGAAGAATTAACCCCAGACGTACTTCTATCAAATAATGACCTCAAAAATTCCCAAAAAAATTACTCTGAACGTCTCCCAATTAACCCCATTGAATATGACCACTGAACTAATTTCTAACTTCAACTCGTGAAGGAACTCCATAGGATCGCTAAATCATAAGTCATCATCACAACCCCACAAAGAAAAAAAATTATCAAGTTCTCTAACTTAATTCTCCACAGAAAAAAAACAATAAAGAGCTCGCCAAATTCACACATCAGCACACGCTCCAGAACTCACAGAAACTCCACGGACTTCTGTCATCACATTTCAAACTCACAAATTCTCACAAGAAAAAAAAAGAAAAAGTAATGAGCCCAAGAGAAAAAAACACGTAACAAGTCCAGACCCAAAATTATCACTGAAAATGTTCTCTCAAGTTCTGATATTTCAACAACCCACAAAATCAGTAAAAATTCTCTAATGCCTGACAGCAAAAACCCTTTTACTGCTCATACAACTAAATTCAATGAGACGTAATATCAAACGCCCTTCTATGTAATTCACACACCCCAACAAATTACATCTTCCGTCCAAAAAGAATCTCAACCCCAATTACATCTCTCGTAGGAAAAGTGAAAAAAAGAAAAATAAAAAAAGATAATAACAATAAGTGAACTTTTCCCATCACACAATATATATTATATACATAACCCGGCATTTCCCCATAAATGCGATATGAATCGTCACGGAATTTTGCCATCGCAACTTTTCCATCTATCGGACACGGCTGGAAACAAATCCCTTATGCAGATGCATCTCCATGAAATGCCAAAATCAGCATCTCTCAAAATAGTGCAAAACTCAGAGTAATCAACACTAGAGGGAAAGAGTCATCACCGGACTCATTCACAGTATTGTCAGCAAAAAATCCACCTGCGGGACACGTCAGGTGCAGTATAGAAATGTCTAGTCAGACTCGCAACTTCAGAAACTCATGATTTCTGCAAAAAAAGGTTCTATACTGAAACCACATAAGCACATTTCACAAAATTATCTCCAGGGTATGACTAAGGTGCTCAAAAATTGTCTCAAAGACATAACTCTCCCACATGATACTGCCCAATTATATAAACAAATTATCACCTATTCGGGATAAAAACTACGGTAAACTCGCAATTCAGCAATTATATGTTGCCCAAAAAATAACCCACTGATGAATATAAAAAAAGCACAACATCTCCATAGAACCACAATGCAGTAATGCAACTCGCCTCCAATTAGTCACGAAACCAAAAAAGAACCACAGAACCCCTCTCTTGGCTCGTAAAACCCAGAAAAAAAATCATAACCACAAAAAAAAAGAAGGAAAAAAAGTACCCCCAAAGATTAACGCCAACCCCATATATATATAATATATATATATTATATATATATATATATATATATATATATATATATATATATATATATAATATATATATATATATATATATATATCACCATATTAATGATAATACCACTCCGGTGATAAAACTGTTTCCTCCATTTAATTAATAACCCCACAACACCATATTCCCTATATCTCACCAATAATCGCACATGGAATAAAACAAGTCTCCAAAAAAGATTATTACACTCCAAGCAGGATAATCAAAAATGAACTCCATCTCCAAAAAAAATGCACTCAAAGCATCTAACTGAAACACTCAAAAATATTGCCCCATATCTCCTCATAAAGGGTTTTTCTGCAACAAAAATGGCTGCAAAATAATTGAACTAAACATAGCTCTCACTACATAGGCCTAAACTGTAGAATATCTCAAACAAAATAAAAAAAAATAATATCAAATGGCCAAAATATTATTATTTCCCCAATTCTCCAGTAAAAAACCCAATGTTATAGTAAAAACTATAAACTCTCTGTTTAGCATAACTGCTGAGAAAGGGCAAAAACTTGGCAAATAAAATTGCCCAGGAAATTCTAGAAAAAGACATCAGTGTGCCATAACATATTATAACAAAACACCAAATATAAAGTGTCTAAGCAAAGACTTCTCCACATTTACTACAGCATAGGCCACTAGTAATTTAACCAAGTTTCCTATCTCTGGCAAAATTGCAATAAACGACTCGGTATTACGAGCGAGGAAACACTTGGCAATGCGCACTCAGAAGTCTTAATGATCAACCGACACCCTCAACGTATCTCACCTTGGGCAAAATGCTGAACCTAGTTCAATTTTCCCCTCCCATTACCACAGCTAACGGATGGATATTTCTCTACCACTCTCACCTAGAAACTGAAATCTAACATATTTCCACAACCAGACACTGAAAACAGCATCTTATAGCTGCTACAAAAGGCTTTTTTCGTTCAAACACCGCTTGCCACCAACTAATAACGGGGACACCGCCTCCGTTATTCACTTTCGCAGCGAAAGCCATAGCGGCAGGCACTGGGCTTTTTTTGGCAACTCTCTCTCTCTCTCTCTCTCTCTCTCAACTAGCAACAGCTCTCTCTCTCTCTTCTCTCTCTCTCTCTCTCTCTCTCTCTCTCTCTCTCTCTCCATTTCATTAGGTCATCAAATCAGAGTCGAGCATTACAAAAATAGACATTTATTTTAAAAGCAAAGTATTCATTGAATAACTCAGATTCTTACAGGATGATTAAATGGAATGATAACTCAAAGCTCAGATAACTCAGATAAACCCCCGGTAATTAACAGTCTACCAGTAATTAGTCACACCATTCCAGAATATAGTTCCCCCTACCAGAACCACCTGTTCCCTCCACTAGAACCACATCTTAAAAAGAACAGGACGAACAATCTATAAGCATACACAATTGTAAATACAAAGTCAAAAGATTAAATGAAATAGAACATCTTTACATGATATCAAAGATACAGTCAAGCCATACCTTTGGGTAAAATAGACATAAATACACTCACCCATCTCAGCCTAGAATCTCCAAGCATTTTTCACAAAACAGACAAAAACGTTGGCAGAGCCATCCCGGCATCTGCCTTCTCTCCTCACAAGAGACTCTATGGTTCTGGCTAATTACATGCTATTATGAACGGACGAAGCTCGTACGGACGCATGAACTCGCACCCACCATTCACGCCTTGAAACTGCCAGAAACCAGTTTCAATGTCACCTTTGCATAGCTCTCATGGCGACAGGACGAAGGCACTGATTTGCTAAGCCAGCAGACTTAACCATACCACCTCGAAGGAAAAGGCATATCAGCATTCCTAAGCTGTCGCTTGGACACTCAGTCTCCAGGGAAGTTAAAAACGATGATCCCCAATTTCTGAGATGTCAATGCACATGACATACAACAATGTCTGATACATATCATATTATCAGTCTCTATATGTTGCATATATATATATATATATATATATATATATATATATATATAATATATATATATACATATAAATATTTTGAATGTTCTGTTTTATTTCTCTGTGTCTGGTCTCTCTTTGCACTTTAAGGCCAGAAGTACACGCGCCACTCTGTGGCGTCGGTGTGTGGCGGGGTTATGTGGCTTCCCATAGGTTTCCATTGTTTATATAAGCTGTGGCGGGGATCAGCAACAGCTCGCCACAGTCGCTTTCCGCAGACGCTCTTGTGATCGACATAGCTGATAGACAATGGAAATTTATGGGAAACCACATCTCCGCCACTTACCGACGCCACTCTGTGGCGTCACAGAAGTGGCTCGTGTATTCCTGACCTAAAATGCCATCTTAGTCCAAAATGTATGAAAATTATCAAAAGCAAAAACAGAGAAAAAAAAGATTTTTCATTAATAATATCATTATCCTATTTTCCCTACCCTCTCTCATCTCTCCATTTCCTCTTTTTCATTTTCCTCCACTTGTCAGTATCATCTGTTCACTTTTTAGTATCTATCAATTCTTATACCCATTCATGGTACCTTTATTTGTGAGTAATGTGAGAATTTCCCTAGTTTCAGGCTTCTACAAGTAGCTCTTTGGCTGCTGCTCCCGGGAGTTGCTGGATTGTGTGAATTTTGAATCTTCGTTTTATGTAGATATGTCTTGGGCTTCTTTGTAGTGTAGATATTACCTATTTTACCATTTAAATTTAAACATTGCCGTGCATTTCAGAATTTTTTTAATTCTATAGCTTGTGAGACAAATTTTCTGTTTATATACTTCCCCTTTGGACATTCAAGTTTTCCTTAAAGTGAATAATTTAACAAATATATTACATTTTCTGTCTCTCCATTCGTTTGAATTATTATGCTATTCTAGATGTTGGAAATAATGGATAAACTTAATTTATCATCACTGTTAGTGATAATATACAATTATGATAGCAGTAATGAAGATGATGCAGTAATATTGGTGATAATAATCAAAGTTATCTATAATAACAACCCACCGGAGGTGGATCTTGTTTGGTTCACTTTGGGGGTTTGGGGGTTAGGGGGGCGGGGTACTTAG
>NC_061105.1:12783608-12796108 GCF_015104395.2 Macrobrachium nipponense | reverse complement strand
AAGAGGCTTATTCGTTTCTGTTCTCCTTGTCGCCTCTCTTCATTAGTGAATCGGTTAATTTTCTTTTTATCGCATTTTTAATTTTCCAGTCCCTATGGTCCTCGTCTCTGTGATGTTCCTGATAATCTTCCTGATTTCTCTCTCTGTTTACGTCAGCTTTAAATAATTCTAATATTCACATAGACCACGAATCTGGTTCTAAGCCTAACATACACTAAACATCTGGTTCTAACGCTCACGTACACCAACCATCTGGTATTCTAATCCTCTCGAACACCAGGCATCTGGCTCTAATCCTCACGAACACCAAACATCTGGTTCTAACCCTCACGTACACAAAGCCTTTGGTTTAATCCTCACATAGACCATGAATTTGGTTCTAAGCCTAACATACACTAAGCATCTGGTCCTAACCCTCACGTACACCAAGCATCTAGTTTCAATCTTCACGTACATCAAGGATCTGGTTCTAACCCTCACATAAACTAAACATCTGGTTCTAACCCTCACGTACACCAAACATCTGTTTATAACCTTCACGTGCACCAAGCATCTGGTTCTAATCCTCACGAACACCAAGCATCTGGTTCTAATGCTCACGAACACTAAACCTCTGGTTCTAAACCCTTATGTACACCAAGCATCTGGTTCCAATCCTCAATAGACCATGAATCTGGTTCTAACCCTCACGTACACCAAGCATCTGGTTCTAATACTCACGAACACTAAACATCTGGTTCTAAACCCTTATGTACACCAAGCATCTGGTTCCAATCCTCATATAGACCATGAATCTGGTTCTAACCCTCACGTACACCAAGCATCTGGTTCTAACCCTCACGTACACCAAGCATCTGGTTCTAACCCTCACGTACACCAAGCATCTGGTTCTAACCCTCACGTGCACCAAGCATCTGGTTCTAACCCTCACGTACACCAAGCATCTGGTTCTAACCCTCACGTTCACCAAGCATCTGGCTCTAATCCTCACGTACCCAGCATTTCCAGACAAATGTTAATGGCGAACAGGTTTTTATGATGCATCAACTTTCCATTACTAACATTTCACTTCATTATTCCCTATCTTCATTCCATTTGCGTCTTCTGCTCCGAAATTCCTCTTTTATCTTCCTCATCTTTTGCTTCTCCTCCTAGAACTCTCTGTTATCCCTTTCACTTTGACGTATCTATATATTTTTTTTTTAAATCATCCTTTGCGTGTGGGAAAGTAACAGACGAGTAGGCAAAAGCGTCTTTCATAATTTGAAGATGAGAGGCCACCAAACGGAATAGAGAGAGAGAGAGAGAGAGAGAGAGAGAGAGAGAGAGAGAGAGAGAGAGAGACTGGGGAAGCATGAAGAAGAGGAGAAGGAAGGAAGGAGTGAGAAGTCAACGTCCCAGAATACCCAGAGTTAGGAAATTTGAATAAATGGTCTTTCGTTTCCCAACGTTGTTATGGCAAAGGGAAGCCGACGAGAGGAGAGGAGGATTTTAAAATTTGGATGGAACACGGTGCCAATGCTGTAGGATGTGACCTTGGCATTTTGGGAGGAGTCGTGTGGAGGTGTGCTTGAATGCCTCTCTCTCTCTCTCTCTCTCTCTCTCTCTCTCTCTCTCTCTCAACTACAAAAATAACATACACACACACACACACACACACACACAGCACACACACATTATATATATATATATATATATATATATATATATGTATATATACATTTATCTGTGTATATATATGCATTTATTTATGCATATATATATGTATATGTATATATATATATATATATATATATATATATATAATATGTATATATATATATATATATATATATATATATATATATATATATATATATAATGTTAATGTCCATGTGTGTTCCATTTTAATGTTATTCGTCTTATATAGTACACCTTTATCCCAAACAGTTAGGAGGGGAATAGGTCCGAAAAATCTTTTGGGACGAGGTCGCTAGCCACACACCCTTTTCAAGCCCTCCAGAGGAACATTTGGTTTGTAAACTAAGTCCCCAAATTTACCATCTTCTCTAGGAGTCGAACTTGGGTCCTTTCGGCTGTGAGCGAATATGGCTTCTGTCGACGTATTTTATAGATTAGTGAGCTCGGCAGATGACTGACGCCCGACGGGGGATTATGAACACGAGAGTAAGTCATATTAATCGTTCTTCCTCACATTCTAACCGTGAGTACCATTGTCCACGAATTCTGTGAGGTTTTCATTTTTTGAAAAGGTGATAGGTATCTGTCATGTAGTAGGGTGTGCAGTGGGGTGGATGGGGTTGGGGGTGGCGGAGGGGAGGAGCGCACCGTTAAACAATTATTCACGTTAGATCGAGATATTCCAGTTTCATAATTATATTGTTTTCATAAAAAAATATTTTTTTGGTTCGAATTCAAACGCGAATAATAACAGTAATGCTAATAAAGTATTAAATGTTGATACGAAATGAAATAAAAGCTAAGTTTTTGAACGCTTTTAAAAACCGAAACATTTTGCTATTACTTTTAGTACCAAGGTAAAATTTTGCCATTTTATAAATACAAGATTATTTTAAAAATACAGTTATGAAAACTTTCACTCAGTCAGTATTTTGTCATTGCAAATTATTTTACTATCTATCTGACGCGTTTGATATTAAACGCATAGATTTTTAATTTATTCATGTTTTGACATTCCGAAATTTTACGAAGATAATCTTTTAACAATAAAAAAGGAAAAAAATATGGCATATATTTCATCACTTAATCCTCGTACAAATGACTGTGAAATCCAGCGACAGCCTTAGTGTTCCTTTGAATTCTTGATGGGCATTAAGGTTGATCGTTTGGTCTTTCGTAAAATCGTAAGTAACACCTCCAAGTAAAACATTAAGGAACACTAACCCTCCCTCTCGAGGGAAAGAGAACAGCTTTGTCCACTCTTCACATCCGATGGGGAGAATGGAGATTCGTCACGGCGCCTTTTAGCGAACCTGAGATCCCAGTCCCGCACCTCTCTCTCTCTCTCTCTCTCTCTCTCTCTCTCTAAGGAATCAGAAGACAATTAACCTCTCTCGTTTCTTATAGTGAAAATCACTAAGAAAACTCTCTCTCTCTCTCTCTCTCTCAATGCTCTCTCTCTCTCTCTGTGTGTGTGTGTGGTGTGTGAGAAGGCGAAGAAGAAGGAAGCGTCAGAAAAGTGATGCTCTCATTAGCGCTTCATCAGAAGCTGACATCGGCAACAAATGGAACATCTATTTCCTCTTAGAGGCGAACTGTAAGCAGCAATCAGATGCAGCCATTTTGCGGATAAGTCCCTGTCTGATCCTTCATCGCCCATTCTCCTCCGGCTCCATTTGCCTCCCGAGAGAGAGAGGAGAGAGAGAGAGAGAGAGAGAGAGAGAGGAGAGAGGGTGGATGCCTTTTTTTTTATTGTCTTTGATAGAGGGAAACAAAATTTTCCTCTAAAATAATCAAGAATAAATTATCTCTAACATTTTGACATTTTTATAAACGTTATAATGAGAGAGAGAGAGAGAGAGAGAGAGAGAGAGAGAGAGAGAGAGAGAATAAAACATGTATAGTAGAGAGAGAGAGAGAGGGGAGAGGGAGAGAGTTTTTTGAGGTTTTTGATTTTTGCATGGAGATAAAGAAATAGGTTTTTGGTATTGAGAGAGAGAGAGAGAGAGAGAGAGAGAGAGAGAGAGAGAGAGGGCGTTTCCTGTTTTCTGACAGTCGTAAAGAGAGAGAGAAAAGCGCTTTCTCTCTCCTGATTGGTGTTGAGAGAGAGAGAGAGAGAGTGTCTATTTGTTTATATGATGCCGGCATGGCTTTAGGTGAAGGGAGAAGATTGCTTCTGTTTATCTTCCTCTTAACCCAAGTTCCACCTTAATGGATGTACTGGGTTTCGAAATATAGAGAGAGAGAGAGAGAGAGAGAGAGAGAGATGGATGGTTGGCTTCTTGTAATGGCGTTGAGAGAGAGAGAGAGAGGGAGAGAGATAGAGAGAGAGAGAGAGAGAGAGAGAGAAAGGGTGGGTGGATGGTTTCTTTTATAATGACGTTGAGATGAGAGAGAGAGAGAGAGAGAGATGAGAGAGAGAGAGAGAGAGAGAGAGAGAGGATGGTTTTCTTTTATTTGATGACGTTGAGAGAGAGAGAGAGAGAGAGAGAGAGAGAGAGAGAGGGGCTGGATGGCTGGCAATTTTTAATGACGCTTGAGAGAGAGAGAGAGAGAGAGCAGAGAGAGAGAGAGAGAGAGAGAGAGAGAGAGCATGTTTTGCAATTACGTGGGATAAAGAAAAACGCTTCATTGAAGCTATTGACAAAGGGTGTCTCACTTCAGGCCCAGAAATACATTGAAAACATAGAAAATGTATACGTCAAGGTTTAAAGCTTTATCCCGACCTTGCCTCCATGAGCTTAGGCGTCAGTCATCTGTCAATCATCTCATGAAGGGGAGCTTTATACCTAGAAAAAAAACTCGAGAAAAACCAATGCAAATTGGAAATAAAGATGCGAATCTTAGGTAATTCGTCAGACAACATGTTGACTCATTATCATTTTGGGAAAAAAATGATTTAAGAGTTTGTCCGTCGCAGTCTGATTTTGTGCTGCTTGTTCAAAAGTAATTGGAAAAATACTTGTGAATATCATCTATCAAGGCCTGTCCACACTGGAAAACATTGTTTGGAAACGGAGTTTGCAAACTGCTTGCAAATTGCAAACAATGTTTCCTAGTGTGGACAGGCCTTAGGGCGCATCTTTCTGAATAGTTAGTTTAATAAATATCAAATAATAATAATATATATATACATATATATGTATATATACTAATACAATACATATACATATATATATATATATATATATCATGTATATATATATATATGTATATATATATAAAGACTGGGATAGAATTCCTCTAAACGACATGGAATTAGTTAATATATGACGTCCTTCGCGCTGGTAATATAGATATATATATATATATATATATATATATATATATATATATATATATATATATATATTAATAATTCCTTGTCGTTAGAGGAATTCTATCCCAGTCTTTATAGTCATCTCCAGTGTGAGACAACCAAGTGATTAAGGGTGTAACACGGGCGTATTCCTCATTACACTGGAAGCTGTACATATCTGTGGACCAGAGGCCAAAACCACGAATCCCCTCATTGGTAGTAGCATTCAAAGACCACTCATGAAGTGGGTTTACCAAGATCCCGTCCACGATGCCATGGTTAGAAGTTCTTATAAACAGCATCATAGCTATGATATGTTTGACAATCATCTGAAAGTTTCTGATTTCTGTTTCCGTAGCAAGTATCAAATACATACATCTCCTCACAGCAAGTATGACATAATAATAATAATAATAATAATAATAATAATAATAATAATAATAATAATAATAATAATCTTATTAAAATGGGCGTTATGTCTGTCCGTCCGCCTGTCATTCAATCAAGGCAAAACGGCTGGTACGATGGGCAAGAAACTTGGCAGGGTTATAGTGGGGACCCCTAGGATGTTTTATAATGGGGTTTTAATGGGGTTTTATCCTACCCTCCCCCCACCCCCCTAATTTGCTAGTAACAATAATAATAATTACACAACCATCAGTTTGAAGTTCAAATTATCTTCTATTTCATCATATGTAAAAGATGAAATGAAATAAAATAGAACAAAAAATAACGTAATTCCATTTGCGCTCATCGTCCATTAAATCATGTTGCAACTCAATATTCCAGGCGTGAATTATGTTACAAGTATATGTCACAACCATTCATGAGAAATTCATTTAATCGTCCTAAGTCATTATAAGTAACAAACTCCAACAGTCTAAGGTTGTCGGTGATTGAGACTAGATGTACTTTTCAAAGTCCTAAACAAAAAGGAAAACTGGAAAAAAAATCTATGTCATTAAAAAAAAGAAAAAGAAAACGCACAATTCCCAAAAAGGTTTTTTCACATACTCCACAAAACAACAGAATCGTGTAAACTCAAGGCGATATTGACACCTCTCAGAAATAACCAGTAAATGTCATGTAATGTTTTTTATGGATTCAACGGAAACTTGCCAATTCCAGATAATATTTCCGTGCTATCCAGAGTAAACAAGAAGTCGCAAAGACCCCATAATATTTACAACCAGTCAACATCAACTCCTATATCCCACTGCTCGCAGTGAGTAACGGGAACTCGCAAGTCCAGACAATACTCCCACTCACTTAGGAGAAAAACACACAAATTCCAAGGTGGCACTCACCCGGCACTTAAGTAAAACTCCCATTTTCGGGATAATGATAATAATAATTTAAATTCCAAGGAAATTCGCAAATTCCACTCGTCGTCGTGGCGAGCGAGCGATTGCGGGAACGGATTCACAGTCCATTACAACTCGCTTTACACGAGGTGGAATCTTGAGGCTGGAGGGGCGGGGGAGGTGGACGCTGGGGGCTGGGGGGGGGGGGGGGTGGGGGGGGGGGGGGGGGGGGGGGGGGGGGGGGGGGGGGGGGGGGGGGGGGGGGGGGGGGGCGCAGACGATCTGGGTGACGGTTTACAACATCTGAGGACGCTTCTGTTGACATAAGTTCTAGAGAGGCGAAATCTCGGGCTCAGCTCAGGAATGAGCCATCATAGGGTCCGGTTTGCCAACTCACCCCCCACCCCCACCCCCCCCCCCCCCCCCCCCCCCCCCCCCCCCCCCCCCCCCCCCCACAACAAGGGTATGGATGTTGAGAAGGGAGGTCAGGATGGGTCAAGGTCAGGACGGGTCGTCTTGGGGTTCTCCTTAATGGGTTGTGACAGCTATGATATCTTTGCCCCTTTGTCCATTAAAAAGTTAGTATCCGTTCATTCATTCCTGGATTTGTGCATATTTGCCTTTCAACAGAAAATGCGTCTGTTCAAAATCTGACGGAAAGTGTGTGTGTGTGTGTGTTTGCATAAAAATTTGTGTCAGTCGCATTTTTCGCACACAACATTAATAAGGGAATATTTTTCAAGGGCTGTGAAATGAAGGATGTATATACTTTTTTCTTCATTTTCAGTTTAAATTCAAAATTTGCTCATTACGAAGAGGGAATGAAAAGGAACCGCTTCCCCTTTCCACCAGAAAGGAAGCCGAGATCGTAATCTTATTAAAAATGCAAAGTGGCCAGAAACGCCACGCAGTAAAACTTCAAACAGCTTCAAAAACGCGTCATCAAAAGAATGGAGATAAAAATGAAAAAAAAAAAAAATGAATAAATAAAGGCAGGGACACCTTATTGTGGCAATTAACACAAACGCTTAACGTTCATTGCAAAATTGCGACAATGAATGACAGAAATCACAACGAAAAGGCAACAGGTGAATGTGGAGTTGGAATAAACTATATATCTCGTAAGGTCTTCTATAGTTGTCGTCTACCGCTGAACAGAGGAAGCCTTTAAGAATGACAGCTCAACCAAATGAAGTGGCGCGGGCGTCCTCTTCTCGCGGCCCGAACTGAATCCCCGCCTCGGGTGTCGGCAAAAAGACTAATTAATTGAATGTAAGGAGACGAAGGGGAAACCAGGTCAAATGGGGATTTTCCGAGGCTGCTGCTCGTTCGTCCAACCCCTTTCATTTCGGTCCTTTATTGTAATCCTCTTTTCGCTGCTCCCTCTTAAATTTTTTTCCTCTCTCTCTCTCTCTCTCTCTTTTTTTTTTTTTTTTTTTTTTTTTTTTTTTTTTTTTTTAACCTTTTTTTTTAATTTTTTTTTTTTTTATTTTTTTACCGCACGGCGATAAAAGTATAATCGTAACAGTGGTACCCGAAAAAGAAAGGGTAGGAATTGTTGTTTATTATGTTTTCTCTCTCTCTCTCTCTCTCTCTCTCTCTCTCTCTCTCTCTCTCTCTCTCATTAGGTGTGCTTCTGAATTTGTCTTGTTATGTTTTCATTACTGTTTCCAAAAGGTATGTGTGTATGTATGTAACGTATGTTTATATATACTGTGGTGTATACATATTTATATGTATGTCTATATATATATATATATATATATATATATGTATATATATATATATATAGATATATACTATGTATGATATATACATATATATATATATATATATAGATATACATATATATATATATATATATATATATATATATCTATATATGATATATATATATATATATATGTTATATGTATATGTATATGTATATGTATATATATAATATATATATGTATATGTATATATATATATATATATATATATTTATATATATATATATCTACATGTATATGTATAAAAAAACACTATGTATGTATAACTATATTTACATATATATCTTCCTCTCTCTCTCTCTCCTTTGTGTTCTCTCTCTCTCGCTCTTCTCTCTCTCTCTCTCTCTCTATATATATATATATATATATGATATATATATATATATCCTATATATATACGTATATATATATAGTATATAGATATATATATATACTTATATATATATATTATAATATAATATAATATATATATATATATATATATATATATATATATATATATATATATATAAAATATATAAGTCTATCACATTACCGTGATTATATACATATATCGAACTACAAATGTCCTTTAATATCTAATTCGCTCTGCCTCGGAATTAATAAATTTTCATATATGTTTAGCCGAGGGGGAATTTATTAAGCGATAATAGACTTGAAAATATAATTAATTCCGAGGTAGAGCGATTAGATATTAAAGGACATTTGTAGTTCGATATATATATATATATATATATATATATATATATATATATATATATATATATATATATATATATATATTCATACATACATACATATAAATATAAATTGTAAAGCTCCCCTTCCACCCATTCCTTCTTCTTTCCATTTCTTGAAACAAAGTAAGGGACCAAATTCCATTGTTTTTATTATTATAGTTTTACCTCGGCGTCTCCTGCCTTCTGTTTCGTTCCGTCCCTTTTGGCTGTTACTTGAGACGCGGCCTTGTCGATCGAGACTCTGCTACCCTCGAAAGCAAACTCTATTGTTTCACGGTAATTAAATTGATATTTAATCGTATTTTACTCCTTCCTCGTCTGCCTTCGCATCGACCTTTTTTTATTTTTTTTATTATTGGTTACTCTTCTTACTGTTGTTATTGCTTATTGTTCATTTCCTTCTTTCTTCTTGTTCTTGTTCTTCGATTTCCGCTCTCAGATCGCCTTCATCATATTCTTTATTCTTTTTAATCAGTTATCAGTAATTATCAGCTTAATGTTTCGCGACGATTGCATTACCTGTTGGTATTTAATCTTATTCCCCTTCAGTTTTACATTTCCTGATTTTTGTTTTTTATTTCATTGTCTCTTCTCTTTCCGCTCTCTCTTGATTCACATCTCGTGATGCATCGTATTTTCCTCTCTCGTTCTCTTCTCCTTCTTCGGATTCTCTTATTTCATTCGGTTTCTTGCCCTATGCCTCTTCCGTTTCATGTATCTCCCTTTCCCCTACATCATTATTTCAAGTTTTCTTCCTTCCTGGACAGTGATACCGGGAATAATGATTTAGAAGAATGATTCATATTTACAGGAAAGAAGCATTATCTTAGCCAGACCACTGAGCTGATAAACAGCTCTCCTCCTAGGGCTGTGGGTCCGAAGGATTAGTCATTTTGAGGTGGCTAGGAACCAATTTGTTACCTAGCAACGGGACCTACAGATCATTGTGGGATCCGAACCACTTTTATCGATAAATGAATTTCTAATCAACGGAAATAAATTCCTCTGATTCCGCGTTGGTAGAGCAGGTCGAACTCGCTACTACCGAATCGGTAGTCGAGTACGTAAAAACCACTCGTCCAACGAGGAACTCATGTTTACAAGAATGAAATTGTAAATTTACAAGAATGAAATTGTAAATTTACAATAATCAAATTGTCATTTTTCTTCGGTGTCTGTGATTAAAAGGCTGACGATAAAGATGAAAATATTCCGTATTCCATAAATGAACGGACTTTGCAATAATGATTGCATTGACGTCCAGCGCAATTGGTAATTATTAATGAAATGTCTGTAATGTCACGGCCAAGAGGCAAATTAATTAATTTTGTGTTCAACAGCAATGTTGGAAGCTGTTTCTGGCCTTGAAGGCTCATTTGTCCAGTGGGGTCTTCGCCGAAGACTTAGAAACAGAACAGAATAGAACACGGAATTTAGGCCGCAGGTCCAGCGCTGGAACCTATGAGGTCATTCAGCGCTGAAACGGAAATGACGGCGAAAAAGTTCGAAAAGTTCAACGGGAGGAAAACATCGCAGTTGCACTATGAGTCAACTGTTACGAGGGGGTGGATTGCAAGATGGAAGAGAGATAATACGAACGAAGGTTCAGTAAAAGGAATGGTTGCAGCTAGGGGCCGGAGGGACGTTGCAAAAGTACCTTACGTCAGGTACAGACTTAAGAAATCTGTCAAAGTCTATACCGAGACTTGAAAGATTCTGCCGAACGACTTGAATCAGGCCAAGGCTTTGGAAATTTGGTAGACAAGGCACTTATAGAAGAGACTTACAAAAGTCTGGCAAGGACTTAGGCCTGGCCAAGGCTTATGTGATTTGGCAGACTTTCAGAAATTGCCAAAATATTTGGGAAATTTGATGAAGGCGCGAAGATATTTGGTAAATGAACTTATAAATAAATAAAAATAAATAAATAAACAAATAAAAAATAATAAATAAATAAATAAAAGTAAATAAAAAAATAAATAGAATAAACAAATTAATGAAAAAAATAAATAAATAAAAATTAATAAATAAATAAATGAAAACAAATAAAAAAATGGGAAATTTGAGAAATATTTGTGGATAGTTCGCGAAGGCTCAATGGGAAAAATGAGTAAAACCTTTGAGAATTGAAGAACGAGTCTCCGTAAGGGGGGGTTAGTGCCGTCAGTGCACCTCACGCGGTGCACTGTAGGCATTATTCAAGGTTCTTTGCAGCGTCCCTTCGTCCCCTAGCTGCATCCCCTTTCATTCCTTTTACTTTACCTCCTGTTACCCCGTTTAAACCTTCCTGCTCTCAATTTTCCATTCAGCGTTGAATGCCCTCTTAGGTTCTAACGCTTGGCCTTTGGCCTAGATCTTATATTCTAATTCAATTGAGTAAAGATGTTTTGGAAAATCTAGTTAGACTCGTTATGGAAATTTGTTGCAAACCAAAGAATATTAGGAAATACTCAGGAAAATTTGAGACACTTCGAGATATTTAGGAAAATTTACTGAAACGTGGCAAAGAGTTGGATAAATTGGGTAGAAGTATAGAAAAATAAGTGAAAAGAAAAGAAAAAAAGAAATGGGAACATATAACCAATATTTACATGAATGTCTTGCAGAACGGCTTTGGAAATTTTGTCCGAAAACTTAAGCAAGTCTGGCAAAGACTTAAGGAAAGTCCTCCTGATGCAAAGAGATTGAGGATATAAGACTCCATCCCATTGAGATGTCAAAGTTTCATCATCGTCCATGAGAGAGATAGACCCTATCTCTCTCTCTCTCTCTCTCTCTCTCTCTCTCTCTCTCTCTCTCTCTCTCTCTCGACGCCCGCTAAAAAGGAAAATTCCCCTCGGAGCTGCAGGTAAGAGGAACCTACTCTTGCATGCACGCACGATGCGGAAACCTTTGATGAAGTTTGCGGAAAAAATGGTAAATCTACCTTTGACGGTTTGGCGAGGATGAAGTCTTACCTACCTACCTACCTACTCTGGCGTCCAGCTCAGACTGTATAATTTTTGCTGGGTTCTGAAATATTATGCGTATGCATATGCATATGAACATTGTATATATATATATATATATATATATATAGATATATAGATAGTTTATATATATAACTATATATATATATAGATATATATATATATATATATATAGTTTAGTTATATATAACTATATATATAATATATATATATATATATATATATAATAAATATAGTTATATATATATATATATAACTATATATATATATAAATATATATATATATATATATATATATATAGTTATATATATATATATATATATATATATATATATATATATATATATATATAACTATATATATATATATATATATATATATATATATATATATATATATATATATATATCATAATATATATATATCAGTATATATATATATAATATATATAAACTATATATATATATATATATATATATATATATATATATACTATATATATATATATATATAATATATTATATATATATATATATATATATATATATATATATATATATATAAATGGAATGAATGAAATGAAGACAAAAAGAAAAAAACTTTAGAACACTAAATGATGTTGAAGATTCTTAAAGAATGTTTCATCTCGCATTGTTTAATAGGCTAATGTATTCTCTCTCTCTCTCTTTCTTTCTCTCAGAGAGAGAAAGCGCTTTTTCCTCTCTTTCTTTACGCC
>NC_061105.1:12736241-12783108 GCF_015104395.2 Macrobrachium nipponense | reverse complement strand
GGCGTAAAGAAAGAGAGAAAAAAGCGCTTTCTCTCTCTGGAGAGAAAGAGAGAGCGAGAGAGGAGAGAGAGAGAGAGAGAGAGAGCGAGAAGAACATAGCCTATTAAACAATGCGAGATGAAACATTCTTTAAGAATCTTCAACATCATTTAGTGTTCTAAAGTTTTTTCTTTTGTCTTCATTTCATTCATTACATTTATACATATATATATATATAATATATATATATATATATATATATATGATATATATATAATATATATATAAATAAATATATATATAGTTATATATATATATATATAACTATATGTTATATATATTATATATATATATATATATATATATATATATATATATATATCAATTCAAGCTACAAATGTCCTTTAATATCTAATACACTTACCTCCCAAATGATATATTTTCATATATGTACCGAAGGGGAATTTTTTAGTTGATAATAACTTCGTCCCCCCATGGGATCGAACCACAGTTCAAGTGGACGGGGACGAAATCAGGGACAGTCAGTGACGCTATCCAATCAGCCAACAGACTGTCCTGATTTCGTCCCCGTCCACTTGCAACGGTGGTTCGATCCCATGGGGGGACGAAATTATTATCAACTAAAAAAAACTTCCCCTTCGGTACAATATATGAAAAAACAATATATCATTTGGGAGGGTAAAGTGAATTTAGATATTAAAGGACATTTGTAGCTTGAATTGATATATAAAATGGATCACGGTTCGATGGCTGATAATTATTGCATATATATATACATATATATATATAATATATATATATATATATATATATATATATATATGATATATTATATATATATATATATATATATATATATATATATATATAGATAACAATATATATATATATATAGTATATATATATATATATATATATATATATATATATATATATATAGTAGTATATATATATATATTGATATATAATGGATCACGGTCGATGTGATAATTATTCATATATATATATATATATATATATATATATTATATATGTATATATATAATATAATATATATATAATATATATATAACTATATATATATATATATATATATATATATATATATAGATATATATATATATATATATATATATATATAACTTATATATTATATATATATAATATATATATATCTATATATATATATATAATATATATATATATATATAGTATATAGATATATATATATATATATATATATATATATATAATTATATAAACTATATATATATATAATATATATATATATATACTATATATATATATATATATATATATATATATATATATATATATAACGGTATATATATATTATATATATATAATATATATATATATATATATTATATATATATATATAGTTATCTATATACTACCTATATATATATATATATATATATATATATGTATATATATATATATATATATATATATATATATACATATCATACATGTATATGCATATGCATACGCATAATATTTCAGAACCCAGCAAAAATTCTACAGTCTGAGCTGGACGCCAGAGTAGGTAGGTAGGTAGGTAAGACTTCATCCCCGCCAAAACCGTCAAAGGTAGATTTACCATTTTTTCCGCAAACTTCATCAAAGGTTTCCGCATCGTGCGTGCATGCAAGAGTAGGTCCTCTTACCTGCAGCTCCGAGGGGAATTTTCTTTTCTTTTTTCGCGGGCGTCGAGAGAGAGAGAGAGAGAGAGAGAGAGAGAGAGAGAGAGAGGAGAGAGAGAGATAGGGTCTATCTCTCTCATGGGACGATGATGAAACTTTGACATCTCAATGGGATGGAGTCTTATATCCTCAATCTCTTTGCATCAGGAGGAGGACTTTCCTTAAGTCTTTGCCAGACTTGCTTAAGTTTTCGGACAAAAAATTTCAAAATTCCAAAGCCGTTCTGCAAGACATTCATGTAAATATTGGTTATATGTTCCCATTTCTTTTTTCTCTTTTCTTTTTACTTATCTATCACTTCTACCCAATTTATCCACAACTCTTTGCCACGTTTTCAGTAAATTTTCTAAATATCTCGAAGTGTGTCTCAAATTTCTGAGTATTTCCTAATATTCTGGTTTGTTTTGCAACAAATTTCCATAACGAGTCTAACTAGATTTTCCAAAACATCTTTACTCAATTGAATTAGAATATAAGATCTAGGCCAAACCGGCCAAGCGTTAGAACCTAAGAGGGCATTCAACGCTGAATGGAAAAATTGAGAGCAGGAAGGTTTAAACGGGGTGGATAAGGGGTAAAACAGGAGGTAATAGTAAAAGGAATGAAAGGGGTTGCAGCTAGGGGACGAAGGGACGCTGCAAAGAACCTTGAATAATGCCTACAGTGCACCGCGTGAGGTGCACTGACGGCACTAACCCCCCCTTACGGAGACTCGTTCTTCAATTTCCTCAAAGGTTTTACTCATTTTTCCATTGAGCCTTCGCGAACTATCCACAAATATTTCGTCAAATCCCAAATTTCCCCATTTTTTTATTTGTTTTTCATTTATTTATTTATTAATTTTTATTATTTTTTTTCATTAATTTGTTTATTCTATTTATATTTTTTTAGTTACTTTATTTATTTATTTATTATTTTTTATTTGTTTTACTTATTTATTTTTTATCTTTATTTTTATAAGTTCATTTACCAAATCTTCGCGCCTTCATCAAATTTCCCAAATATTTTGGCAATTTCTGAAAGTTTGCCAAAAATCACATAAGCCTTGGCCAAGCCTAAGGTCCTTGTCAGACTTTTGTAAGTCTCTTCCATAAGTGTCTTGTCTACCAAATTTCAAAGCCTTGGCCTGATTCAAGTCGTCGGCAGAATCTTTCAAGTCTCGGTATAGACTTTGACAGATTTCTTAAGTCTGTACCTGACGTAAGGTACTTTTGCAACGTCCATCCCCGGCCCCTAGCTGCAACCCTTCCTTTTACTGAACCTTCGTTCGTATTATCTCTCTTCCATCTTGCAATCCACCCCCTCTGAACAGTTGACTCATAGTGCAACTGCAATGTTTTCCTCCAATTGAACTTTTCGAACTTTTTCGCCGTCATTTCCGTTTCAGCGCTGAATGACCTCATAGGTTCCAGCGCTGGACCTGCGGCCTAAATTCCGTGTTCTATTCTGTTCTGTTTCTAAGTCTTCGGCGAAGACCCCACTGGACAAATGAGCCTTCAAGGCCAGACAGCTTCAACATTGCTGTTGAACACAAAATTATTAATTTGCCTCTTGGCCGTGACATTACAGACATTTCATGATAATTACCAATTGCGTGGACGTCAATGCAATCATTATTGCAAGTCCGTTAATTTATGGAATACGGAATATTTTTTCATCTTTATCGTCAGCCTTTTAAATCACAGACACCGAAGAAAAAGACAATTTGATTATTGTAAAATTTTACAATTTTCATTCTTGTAAATTACAATTTCAATTCTTGTAAACACAATGATTTTGTAAACATGAGTTCCTCGTTGGACGAGTGGTTTTTTACGTACTCGACTACCGATTCGGTAGCAGCGAGTTCGACCTGCTCTACCAATGCTGAATCAAAGGAATTTATTTCCGTTGATAAGAAATTCATTTATCGATAAAAGTGGTTCGGATCCCACAATGAGCTGTAAGTCCCGTTGCTAGGTAACAAATTGGTTCCTAGCCACGTCAAAATAACTAATCCTTCGGACCAGCAGCCCTAGGAGGAGAGCTGTTAATCAGCCAGTGGTTTGGCTAAGATAATACTTCTTTCCTGTAAATATGAATCATTCTTCTAAATCATTATTCCCGGTATCACTGTCCAGGAAGGAAGAAAACTTGAAATAATGATGTAGGGGAAAGGGAGATACATGAAACGGAAGAGGCATAGGGCAAGAAACCGAATGAATAAGAGAATCCGAAGGAGAAGAGAACGAGAGAGGAAAATACGATGCATCACGAGATGTGAATCAAGAGAGAGCGGAAAGAGAAGAGACAATGAAATAAAAAACAAAAATCAGGAAATGTAAAACTGAAGGGGAATAAGATTAAATACCAACAGGTAATGCAATCGTCGCGAACAATTAAGCTGATAATTACTGATAACTGATTAAAAAGAATAAAGAATATGATGAAGGCGATCTGAGAGCGGAAATCGAAGAACAAGAACAAGAAGAAAGAAGGAAATGAACAATAAGCAATAACAACAGTAAGAAGAGTAACCAATAATAAAAAAAATAAAAAAAGGTCGATGCGAAGGCAGACGAGGAAGGAGTATATACGATTAAAATTATCAATTTAATGACGTGAAACAATAGAGTTTGCTTTCGAGGGTAGCAGAGTCTCGATCGACAAGGCCAGCGTTCTCAAGTAACAGCCAAAAGGGACGGAACGAAACAGAAGGCAGGAGACGCCGAGTAAAACTATAATAAAAACAATAGAATTTGGTCCCCTTACTTTGTTTCAAGAAATGGAAAGAAGAAGGAAATGGGTCAAGGGGAAGGTAAGGGGAGCTTTACAATTTATATTTTATATGTATGTATGTAATATATATAATATATATATATATATATATATATATATGTATATATATATATATATATATAATATATATATATATATATATATATATATATATATATATATATATATATACATAAAGGTTCCAGACGAGATATTGTATCGGCAATCAGCAGGGTCCATCAAACACATAAAAAAGTCCATGGTTTTTGGTTTTTATTCAAAAAAACGTTTCGCACATAACCCAGTGCATCTTCAGTCTGTAAAATTAAAACATACTCATTAAAAATATTATAAATAACATTAAAAAGTAAATAAAAAATATCAAAAAATTGAAAAAACTTAAGAATTAACTTTACTTTAAAAAACCATCACAAGAATGTGTCAAAAGTAAAAGAGAGACCCCAGTGCCTAACAAACATGTTAGAGTGGAGAAGGAAGAACGAATGACCAAGACTGCAGACCTACCCAAGACTTCAGTTTTAACGGTCAACTTTTCTCGCAGGTCGATGGAGTTGCTATGGGTTCTCCTTTGGGACCTGTTTTTGCGAACATTTTTAGTCTCTTTGGAGGAAACTTTTTTTAACAAACTGCCCAGATGTGTGTAAGCCCATCATACTACTAGAAAGATATGTCGATGACACTTTCGTGTTATTCCAAAGAGCCCTGGCAAAGTAAGATGTTCCTTGATCTACATCAAAACACACATCATCAAAATATGAAATTTACTATGGAAAATGAAAGTAACAATCTACTCTGCCTTTCTTAGATATTCGAGTCAGTAGAGATAATGGTGAACTTACAACGTCGGTATACAGGAACAAATCGTACACGGGACTTGCCAATAATTTTTTATAGTACATGTTTTAAGAATTTTTAAATTGAATTCCGTTTACAATATGGTTTACAGGGCTATCCGTTACTCTCAAGCTGGTCACTTGTTCACAATTGAAATAGAGTTTTTAGTAAGTTTTCTTTTCGCAGAACTCTTATCCAGAAAATTTGGGTTTTATAAGATTATTAACAGACTGCTTTCAAAAACATTTTTTAAGCCAACTCCCTCTTATAACGTTAGAAAAGAAGAAGCTATTCGCTACCATCCCTTTTATCTCAGATAATAATTCTTAAGTGAATTGAAACGCATTATTGAACTAGAGTTTTTGGCTGCTTAATATGCATTCTTATCCCCTATCAATCCTCTTAAGACTTGCACATTTTTTCAACCACAAAGATAAACTGCCGACCTTCATGAGATCCAATATTATTTACAAATTTAAGTGCCCGGGATGTCCCGGTATTTATGTTGGTTCTTGCAGTCACCTGGGATATAGTTTCAGAACGGGACAGAGAATTAGCAAACCTGAATTCTCTAATATTAGGAACCATGCGTCCATATGCAGGATTCAAGTTGATAAGAAACATTTTTCTATTATTGATGGTACAAGCCACAGTAACTACCTCACCACCCTTGAGTCTTTATACATTAAACGGCTGGTTCCGTCTTTAAACTCCAACGTATCTGCTGCTCCTCTATATCTAGCATAACTGAAGTCTTGGGTAGGTCTGCAGTCTTGTCATTCGTTCTTCCTTCTCCACTCTAACAGGTTGTTAGGTACTGGGTCTCTCTTTTACTTTTTGACACATTCTTGTGATGGTTTTTTAAAGTAAAGTTAATTCTTAAGTTTTTCAATTTTTTGATATTTTTATTTACTTTTTAATGTTATTTATAATATTTTTAATGAGTATGTTTTTAATTTTTACAGACTGAAGATGCACTGAGTTATGGTGCGAAACGTTTTTGTAATAAACCATGGACTTTTTTGTGTTTGATGGACCCTGCTGATGCCGATATATATATATATATATATATATATATATATATATATATATATATATATATATATATATATATATCGAACTACAAATGTCCTTTAATATCTAATTCGCTCTACCTCGGAATTAATATATTTTCATATAGTTTAACCGAGGGGGAATTTATTAAGCGATAATAGAATTGGCGATCGACAGGCGCGAACCATCGACCTCTCAATTCCAGGAATGACAGTGAAGCCCCAGACCACCCCGCCACCGGTGGCGGGGTGGTCTGGGGCTTCACTGCCAGTCCTGGAATTGAGAGGTCGATGGTTCGGCCTGTCGATCGCCAATTCTATTATCGCTTAATAAATTCCCCCGCCCTCGGTTAAACATATATGAAAAAGATATTAATTAATTCCGAGGTCATAAGCGAATTAGATATCAAAAGGACATTTGTAGTTCGATATATGTATAGAATCACGGTAATGTGATAGACTTATATATTTATATATATATATATATATATATATATATATATATATATATATATATATATATATATACATATATATATATATACATATATATATATATATATATACATATATATATATATATATATATATATATATATATATATACGTATATATATATATATATATATTATATATATATATATATATATATATCATATATATATATATATATATATATAGAGAGAGAGAGAGAGAGAGAGATGAGAGAGGAGAGAGGAGAGAGAGACGAGAGAGAGGAGGAGGAAAGATATATATGAAAAATGTATTATACAACATAGTGTATATTAAATTATACATGTAGGAAGATATATATATATATATATATATATACATATATCATATATATATATATATACATATATATATATATATATATATATACATACATATACATATACAGATATACTATATATATACTATAGTATAGTATGATATATATATATATATATATATATATATATATATATATATATGTATAATATACATGCATAGTATATATATATATATATATATATATATATATATATATATATATATAGAAATACATATAAATATGTATATACACCACAGTATATATAAATCACGTACATACATACACACATACCTTTTTGGAAACAGTAATGAAAACATAACAAGACAAATTCAGAAGCACACCTAATGAGAGAGAGAGAGACAGAGGAGAGAGAAGAGAGAGAGAGAGAGAAAAAACATAAATAAACAACAATTCCTACCTTCTTTTTCGGGTACCACTGTTACTATTATACTTTTATCGCCCGTGCGGTATAAAAAAAAAAAAAAAAAAAAAAAAGAGAGAGAGAGGAAAAAAAATTAAGAGGGAGCAGCGAAAGAGGATTACATAAAGGACCGGAAATGAAAGGGGACGAACGAAGCAGCAGCCTCGGGAAATCCCCATTTGACCTGGTTTCCCCTTCGTCTCCTTACATTCAATTAATTAGTCTTTTTGCCGACACCCGAGGCGGGGATTCAGTTCGGGCCGCGAGAAGAGGACGCCCGCGCCACTTCATTTGGTTGAGCTGTCATTCTTAAAGGCTTCCTCTGTTCAGCGGTAGACGACAAACTATGAAGACCTTACGAGAGATATATAGTTATTCCAACTCCACATTCACCTGTTGCCTTTTCGTTGTGATTTCTGTCATTCATTGTCGCAATTTTGCAATGAACGTTAAGCGTTTGTGTTAATTGCCACAATAAGGTGTCCCTGCCTTTATTTATTCATTTTTTTTTTTTTTCATTTTTTTTTTTTTTTTTTCTTTTTATCTCCATTCTTTTGATGACGCGTTTTTGAAGCTGTTTGAAGTTTTACTGCGTGGCGTTTCTGGCCACTTTGCATTTTTAATAAGATTGCGATCCTCGGCTTCCTTTCTGGTGGAAAGGGGAAGCGGTTCCTTTTCATTCCCTCTTCGTAATGAGCAAATTTTGAATTTAAACTGAAAATGAAGAAAAAAGTATATACATCCTTCATTTCACAGCCCTTGAAATATATTCCCTTATTAATGTTGTGTGCGAAAAATGCCACTGACACAAATTTTTATGCAAACACACACACACACACACTTTCCGTCAGATTTTGAACAGACGCATTTTCTGTTGAAAGGCAAATATGCACAAATCCAGGAATGAATGAACGGATACTAACTTTTTAATGGACAAAGGGGCAAAGATATCATAGCTGTCACAACCATTAAGGAGAACCCCAAGACGACCCGTCCTGACCTTGACCCATCCTGACCTCCCCTCTCAACCTCCATACCCTTGTTGGGGGGGGGGGGTGGGGAGGGTAGTTGGAGGGGGGGGTTGGCAAACCGGACCCTATGATGGCTCATTCCCCTGAGCTGTTAGCCCGAGATTTCGCTTCTCTAGAACTTTATGTCAACAGAAGCGTCCTCAGAGTGGTTGTAAACCGTCACCCAGATCGTCTGCGCCCCCCCCCCCCAGCCCCCAGCGTCCACCTCCCCCCGCCCCTCCAGCTCAAGATTCCACCTCGTGTAAAGCGAATTGTAATGGACTACGAATCCGTTCCCGCAATCGCTCGCTCGCTACGACGACGAGTGGAATTTGCGAATTTCCTTGGAATTTAAATTATTATTATCATTATCCCGAAAATGGGAGTTTTACTTAAGTGCCGGGTGAGTGCCACCTTGGAATTTGTGTGTTTTTCTCCTAAGAATGAGTGGGAGTATTGTCTGGACTTGCGAGTTCCCGTTACTCACTGCGAGCAGTGGGATATAGGAGTTGATGTTGACTGGTTGTAAATATTATGGGGTCTTTGCAACTTCTTGTTTACTCCGGATAGGCACGGAAATATTATCGGAATTGGTAAGTTTCCGTTGAATCCATAAAAAACATTACATGACATTTACTGGTTATTTCTGAGAGGTGTCAATATCGCCTTGAGTTTACACGATTCTGTTGTTTTGTGGAGTATGTGAAAAAACCTTTTTGGGAATTGTGCGTTTTCTTTTTCTTTTTTTTAATGACATAGATTTTTTTTCCAGTTTTCCTTTTTGTTTAGGACTTTGAAAAGTACATCTAGTCTCAATCACCGGCAACCTTAGACTGTTGGGAGTTTGTACTTATAATGACTTAGGACGATTAAATGAAATTCTCATGAATGGTTGTGACATATACTTGTAACATAATTCACGCCTGAATATTGAGTTGCAACATGATTTAATGGACGATGAGTGCAAATGAATTACGTTATTTTTTTGTTCTATTTTATTTTATATTGTCTTTTACATATGATGAAACAAGATAATTTGAACTTCAAACTGATGGTTGTGTATTATTATTATTGTTACTAGCAAATTAGGGGGGTGGGGGGTGAGGGTAGGATAAAACCCCATTATAAAACATCCTAGGGGTCCCACTATAACCCTGCCAAGTTTCTGCCCATCGTACCAGCCGTTTTGCCTTGATTGAATGACAGGCGGACGGACAGACATAACGCCCATTTTCTTAATAAGATTATTAGTTATTATTATTATTAATTATTATTATTATGATTATTATTATTATTATTATTATTATTATTATTTATTATTATATGTCATCATACTTGCTGTGAGGAGATGTATGTATTTGATACTTGCTACGAAACAGAAAATCAGAACTTTCAGATGATTGTCAAACATATCATAGCTGTGATGACTGTTTATAAGAACTTCTAACCATGGCATCGTGGACGGGATCTTGGTAAACCCACTTCATGAGTGGTCTTTGAATGCTACTACCAATGAGGGGATTCGTGGTTTTGCCTCTGGTCACAGTTATGTACAGCTTCCAGTGTAATGAGGAATACGCCCGTGTTACACCCTTAATCACTTGGTATTTCTCACACTGGAGATGAGACTATAAAGACTGGGATAGAATTCCTCTAACGACAAGGAATTAGTTAATATATATATATATATATATATATATATATATATACTAATTCCATGTCATTAGAGGAATTCTATCCCAGTTCTTTATATATATTATATATATATATATATATATATATATATATAATATTATATATTATATATATGCATATGTATATATGTATTAGTATATATATACATATATATGTATATATATATTATTATTAATTTGATATTTATTAAACTAACTATTCAGAAGATGCGCCCTAAGGCCTGTCCACACTAGGAAACATTGTTTGCAATTTGCAAGCAGTTTGCAAACTCCGTTTCCAAACAATGTTTCCCAGAGTGGACAGGCCTTTATAGATAATATTCACAAGTATTTTTCCAATTACCTTTGAACAAGCAGCACAAAATCAGACTGCAACGGAAAAACTCTTAAATCATTTTTTTCCCAAAATGATAATGAGTCAACATGTTGTCTGACGAATTACCTGAGATTCGCATCTTTATTTTCAATTTGCATTGGTTTTTCTCGAGCTTTTTTTCTAGGTATAAAGCTCCCCTTCATGAGATGATTGACAGATGACTGACGCCTAAGCTCACAGAGGCAAAGTCGGGATAAAGCTTTAAATCTTGACGTATACATTCTCTATATTTTCAATGTATTTCTGGGCCTGAAGTGAGACACCCTTTGTCAATGGCGTCAATGAAGCGTTTTTTTTTTTTTTTTTTTATACCACCACGTAATTGTAAAACAAGCTCTCTCTCTCTCTCTCTCTCTCTCTCTCTCTCTCTCTCTCCTCTCAACAACGTCATTAAATAAAAGGAAACCATCCACCCTCTCTCTCTCTCTCTCAACGCCATTAAAAGAAGCCAACCATCCATCCTCTCTCTCTCTCTCTTCTCTCTCTCTCTCTCTCTCTCTCTCGTCACCATAAATTTCGAAACCCATACACCCCTTAAGGTGACCTTGGTGTTAAGAGGAAGATAAACAGAGCAATCTTCTTCCCTTCACCTAAAGCCAAATGCCGGCCAATCATATAACAAATAGACACTCTCTCTCTCTCTCTCTCTCTCTCTCTCTCTCTCTCTCTCTCTCTCTCTCTCTCTCTCTCTCTCCTCTTAATACCAATCAGGAGCAGAGAAAGCGCTTTCCCCTCTCTCTCTACAGCTGTCAAAAAACAGGAAACGCCCCCCCCCCCTCTGCGTCTCATCTCGATCATCCTAACTCTCGTCCTCGCTCCTTGCGTCGCCTATTTCTTTAACTCTCCATGCAAAAATGGCCTCTCCCTTCCTCTGTTCCATCCTCTCTGCTCCATCTCCTTCTCTATCCCTCTCCCTCTCCCTCCATCTACTTCTCTACAAGTTTTACTCTCTCTCTTCTCTCCTCTCTTCTCTCTCTCTCCTTGCTCTCTCATTATAACGTTGATAAAAATGTCAAAATGTTAGAGATAATTTATTCTTGATTATTTTAGAGGAAAAATTTTTTCCCCTCTATCAAAGACAAAAAAAGGGCATCCACCCTCTCTCTCTCTCTCTCTCTCTCTCTCTCTCTCTCTCTCTCTCGGGAGGGAGGGCAAATGGAGCCGGAGGAGAATGGGCGATGAAGGATCAGACAGGGACTTATCCGCAAAATGGCTGCATCTGATTGCTGCTTACAGTTCGCCTCTAAGAGGAAATAGATGTTCCATTTGTTGCCGATGTCAGCTTCTGATGAAGCGCTAATGAGAGCATCACTTTTCTGACGCTTCCTTCTTCTTCGCCTTCACAGAGAGAGAGAGAGAGAGAGAGAGAGAGAGAGAGAGAGAGAGAGAGTTTTCTTAGTGACAGTATAAGAAACAGAGAGGTTAATTGTCTTCTGATTAGAGAGAGAGAGAGAGAGAGAGAGAGAGAGAGAGGTGCGGGACTGGGATCTCAGGTTCGCTAAAAGGCGCCGTGACGAATCTCCATTCTCCCCATCGGATGTGAAGAGTGGAAAGCTGTTCTCTTTCCCTCGAGGGAGGGAGTGTTCCTTAATGTTACTTGGAGGGTGTTACTTACGATTTTACGAAAGACCAAACGATCACCTTAATGCCCATCAAGAATTCAAAGGAACACTAAGGCTGTCGCTGGATTTCACAGTCATTTGTACGAGGATTAAGTGATCAAATATGTGCCATATTTTTTCCCTTTTTTTATTGTTAAAAGATTATCTTCGTAAAATTTCGGAATGTCAAAACATGAATAAATTAAAAATCTATGCGTTTAATATCAAACGCGTCAGATAGATAGTAAAATAATTTGCAATGACAAAATACTGACTGAGTGAAAGTTTTCATAACTGTATTTTTAAAATAATCTTGTATTTATAAAATGGCAAAATTTTACCTTGGTACTAAAAGTAATAGCAAAATGTTTCGGTTTTTAAAAGCGTTCAAAAACTTAGCTTTTATATCATTTCGTATCAACATTTAATACTTTATTAGCATTACTGTTATTATTCGCGTTTGAATATGAATCAAAAAAATATTTTTATGAAAACAATATAATTATGAAACTGGAATATCTCGATCTAACGTGAATAATTATTTAACGGTGCGCTCCTCCCTCCGCCACCCCCAACCCCATCCCCACTGCACCGTAGTACACCAACCTCACGCCAAATGACAGGTACCTATCACCTTTTCAAAAAGTGAAACCTCACATATGACTTACTCTCGTGTTCATAATCCCCCGTCGGCGTCAGTCATCTGCCGAGCTCACTAATCAATAAAACGTCGTCGACAGAAGCCATATCCGCTCACAGCCGAAACGGACCCAAGTTCGACTCCTAGAGAAGATGTAATTTGGGGACTTAGTTTACAAACCAAGTGTTCCTCTGTAGGGCTTGAAAAGGTGTGTGGCTAGCGACCTCGTCCCAAAAGAATTTCGGACCTTGCTCCCCTCCTAACTGTTTGGGATAAAGGTGTACTATATAAGACGAATAACATTAAAATGGAACACACATGGACATTAACATTATATATCTATATATATATATATATATAGATATATATATATATATAGTATATATATATACTATACATATATATATATGCACATAAATAAATGCATATATATACACAGATAAATGTATATATACATATATATACACACACACACATATATATATATATATATATATATATATATATATATATATATATGTGTGTGTGTGTGTGTGTGTGTGTGTAGTATATTTTTGTAGTTGAGAGAGAGAGGAGAGAGAGAGAGAGAGAGAGAGAGAGAGGCATTCAAGCACACCTCCACACGACTCCTCCCAAAATGCCAAGGTCACATCCTACAGCTTTGGCACCGTGTTCCATCCAAATTTTAAAATCCTCCTCTCCTCTCGTCGGCTTCCCTTTGCCATAACAACGTTGGGAAACGAAAGACCATTTATTCAAATTTCCTAACTCTGGGTATTCTGGGACGTTGACTTCTCACTCCTCCTTCCTTCTCTCTTCTTCATGCTTCCCCAGTCTCTCTCTCTCTCTCTCTCTCTCTCTCTCTCTCTATATTCCGTTTGGTCGCCTCAAATTATGAAAGACGCTTTTTGCCTACTCGTCTGTTACTTTCCCACACGCAAAGGATGATTTAAAGAAAAAAATATAGATACGTCAAGTGAAAGGGATAACAGAGAGTTCTAGGAGGAGAAGCAAAAGATGAGGACGATAAAAGAGGAATTTCGGAGCAGAAGACGCAAATGGAATGAAGATAGGGAATAATGAAGTGAAATGTTAGTAATGGAAAGTTGATGCATCATAAAACCTGTACCCCATTAACATTTGTCTGGAAATGCTGGGGTACATGAGGATTAGAGCCAGATGGTTGGTGTAGTATAGTGAGGGTTAGAACCAGATGCTTGTGTACGTGAGGGTTAGAACCAGATGCTTTTGGTGTACGTGAGGTTTAGAACCAGATGCTTGGTGTACGTTGAGGGTTTAGAACCAGATGCTTGGTGTACGTGAGGGTTAGAACCAAATGCTTGGTGTATGTGAGGGTTAGAAACCAAGATGCGTGGTGTACGTGAGGGTTAGAACCAGATGCTTGTGTACGTTGCGGTTAGAACCGATATTCATGGATGCTATATGAAGGATTGGACCAGATGCTTGGTGTACATAAGGGTTTAGAACCAGATGTTTAGTGTTCGTGAGTATAGAAACCAGATGCTTGGTGTGCGTGAGGGTTAGAACCAGATTCATGGTCTATTGAGGATTGGAACCAGATGCTTGGTGTACATAAGGGTTTAGAACCAGAGGTTTAGTGTTCGTGAGCATTAGAACCAGATGCTTGGTGTTCGTGAGGATTAGAACCAGATGCTTGGTGCACGTGAAGGTTATAAACAGATGTTTGGTGTACGTGGAGGGTTAGAAACCCAGATGTTTAGTTTATGTGAGGGTTAGAACCAGATCCTTGAGTCGTGAGTGAAGATTGAAACTAGATGCTTGGTGTCGTGAGGGTTAGGACCGATGTTAGTGTATGTTGGCTTAGAAAACCAGATTCATGGCTATGTGAGGATTAAACCAAAGGCTTTGTGTACGTGAGGGTTAGGAACCGAGTTGTTTTGGTGTTCGAGTGTTTGGGTTTTTTTTTTTTTTTTGTTCGAGGGGTTCCGAGAGGATTAGAATACCAGATGGTTGGTGTACGTGAGCGTTAGAACCAGATGTTTAGTGTATGTTAGGCTTAGAACCAGATTCGTGGTCTATGTGAATATTAGAATCATTCAAAGCTGACGTAAACAGAGAGAGAAATCAGGAAGATTATCAGGAACATCACAGAGACGAGGACCATAGGGACTGGAAAATTAAAACGAGATAAAAAGAAAGTTAACCGATTCACTAATGAAGAGAGGCGACAAGGAGAACAGAAACGAATAAGCCTCTTTTTATGATGAAAGGAAAGAACGCAACATCACGAAATCGCCTTTTGACCTAAAATTTCCCCTTTGTCTCCTTTTGCATCCAATTAGACTTTTTTTTTTTCGACAACGCCAAGATGAGATTTGATTCATTCGGCCAAAGAGAAGACGAGGGCGGGAGAGTTCATTTTGGTTTCCGGTTTAATTGTGGTTCTTCTGCCTTGTTGATAGAAGACGGCGGGGGGCCTTTAATTATGATGATGATGATTATCATTATATTATTATATTATTATGTCCTATTGAAAGTTATTCCTGCTTCAGCACCGCTGATTCTATAGAGTAACTCCTCTATTTTTGTTATCAAAGTCTTCTCATGGTTGCTTGAACTGGCAAGCAACATGCCGAAAGGGGTTGTGGTCTACTACCCAGTTCATTATTATTATTATTATTATTATTATTATTATTATTATTATTATTAGTTATTATTATTATTATTATTATTTTATTATTATTAAGCTTCCAAAGAATATGGTGTTCATTATTGAAAGAAAAAATTAACAGAGCGTGATAGGTAATATAGAAAGGAAAAATTAAATGAACAAATTAATAAATATAAAAAAATATATGCAAATCATCAACTACAAGATTATTATTAGGATAGTGATACATTGCATCTTCGCCTTGATTTATGAAGTGCCAATTACGCGACGATAATGCATTGATCGGTTTTTATTTTTCTTTCTCTTCTTTATTTGTCCTAGTTAGCTGGGTCCTTGTGAGTTGCTGCTCTTGATAATAGGATGGTAGTCAGGGAATCCTAATGCCTTTTACTTGTCCTACGTCCAAAGATATTACAATGGAAAAGGGGAAAAAAAATTGATACTGGTAATAGTATTAAGTTAATTGATTTTCCCAGCAATTCGAAAGTGTTCTCTACTTATAAATAATAATATAATAATAATAATAATAATAATAATAATAATAATAATAATAATAATAACAATAATAATAATAGTATATTATATATTATTATTATTATTATTATTATTATTATTATTATTATTATTATTACTATTATTATTATTATTATTATTAACAATCCTTTTATTTCATCAGAATGTAAATACGGTTTGAAACTCATGCATTTTTTTCGGTGACTTTCCCGTGACGAACATCCATTCTCTCTCTCTCTCTCTCTCTCTCTCTCTCTCTCGCTCTCTCAATAAGCCAACAATATCCGGCAAAAACAGGCCGTTCCAAAATTGGAGAACAGTGACGATTTGAACGCAAATACGCATATTGCTGGTCGTCATGCCCTACAACTTTTATCTCTTTCTGTTTTCCTGCAATTTCTTTTTTCCATTTTTGATCCTTTTTTTTTTTTTTGGAGGACTCGGTAAATTTGAATTCATATTGACGGTTCATCTCCATCATACACTGAGAGACTAAAAGGACTGAGGAAATTGTACTGGGAAACTGGTTCGAACTGTTAGATGTCCTTTTGGCTGTTTTCATCAATTTAGAAAAATTCTCTCTTGGCTTGATTACAGAGTAGTGAATGTGAGTGAATATTGCTGTCTCCTCTACATCTTCTTTTTAATGAATGTTATTCATTTTTAGCACAATACTTATTATATGTTCTTAGCTTTAGTGATGGTGAGAGTTTCGTTCATTGTCATCTTGATATATATATATATATATAATATTATATATATATATATATATATATATATATATATATATATATATATATATATATATATATATACTATATATATATATATATATATATATATATATATATAAGTGACTGTGAAATATTTTCTGTTAAAAACAGAATTCCACCTAATAAAAAGGAGCCCATAAAAACACCAAAATGTAGATTAATACAACATACACGTTCAGTTAGGTATGGAGAGACTCAAACTATTTTTAACCACACAAATAACCATAACCAAGAGAATATACTGGGATTTGTCACTTATAATTTATAGCAAGCAATTGTCAGTTAAAAGCCAGACGGTAGAATCAGATTTGATTAAACAGAGAAACACAATAAACCTCTCAAAAGGAGCTTGGGACTCTGATATTATAGATAAAATTTTCCTCCAACCAGCATTTAAGGAAAGTAAAGAGAAATTGTCAACTGAGGTGACGTAACGGCTGACCACTGGACCTCTTGGTATAAATATATACCACTTTTCTGCAACTTCTCATTCATCACCTGCCTAAAGAGGGAGACAGTTGTTGTCTGAAATATAGCATTAACTTATAAATTTTGGCGTTTTTATGGTCTCCTTTTATTATGTATACATATATATACTATCCATATACATATATATATATATATATATATATATATATATATATCCATATATTGTGTGTGTGTGTGTGTGTGTGTGGTGCATGTTTGTGTGTGTGTAAGTTCTTGCATTTCCAAACTAACAGACTGAAACAGAATCCACTCATTCTTAGAAATTACCAAATAAAGTTTCCAACACAACTCCCTTGCTCGGGCCATTTGCATAAAATACATATGCGAATGAACGAACGCCAGCTTTAATAAGCGAACATGGATAATGCACCATCAATATCACAATCCATTGAAGGCAATCAATCGCAAGGCGACCCGTCCTGACCTCCTAGAATAACCCCCACACCCCTGTCCCTGGCGCCCAAACAGGAGGAGGACCGGATGACGGCTCATTCCAGACCTAGAGGAGATATCGCCTCTCCATAACTTATGTCAACAGAAGCGTCCTCAGAGTGGGATGAAACCACCCAGCCCAAATGCTTCCGGCCCCCCCCCCCCCCCCCCCACACCCTCCACCCCGCAGGTTTCAAGATTCCACCTCGTGTCGAGCGAATTATATGATGGACTGTGATTCCGTTCCGGCACTCGCTCGCTCGCTACGACGACGAGTGGAATTGGCGAGTTCCCGCGACATGGAAACTATTATTATTATTATTACGAATTTGCGAGTGCTGCTTGAGTGAATGTTACCTTGGAATTTTGCGTGTTTCTGTTGAGTGAATGTGAATATTGCCAGCCAATTTGTAAGTTTCTCCTAAGTGAAGAGAGAGAGAGAGCATAATTTTTTACATAGGCTTGATAAAACGAAGACCAACCTCATCTAACACAGATAAATCAATTGTTTTCGGTGCAAAGTCGACACCTGTTTTGTAGTGAGCTGTGAAGAGACATTATCTGTCAAGTTGAGAAATTGCAGTTCCGTAAAATAGTTTCTCTCTCTCTCTCTCTCTCTCTCTCTCTCTCTCTCTCTCTCTCATTTTAACTTGAAATAAAGGGAAAAATTCAGCCAATATCAATTTTATAGGTCATTGTTTCATGTCTCTCTCTCTCTCTCAGATATATACATATACATACATAGAATATATATATATATATATATATATATATAATATATATATATATATATATATATATATATAATATATATATACATACATATATATATATATATATATATATATATATATATATATATATATATATATATATATATATTTATATATATATATATATATATATATATATATATATATATATATATATAACTATATATATATAGATATATAGATATATGACAGATAGATCGACAGATAGATAGATAGATATAATATATATAAACATATATACTATATCTATATACGTATATATATAATTAAAACTATATATATATATATATATATATATATATATATATATATATATACAAACACACACACACAAACATGCCCTATTGACACAACACGACCGATTCGATAATCATTTACCATGCCAATTCTCGCGACGAAAAAAAAAGACAAACAAACAAATACAAAAAAAAATACTTCCAAAACATGAATCATTCCGAGACAGAAACTACACAACAAAATTATGGCGAGACGCGAAGCCATGCAAAGACAGATGAACGGGAGAACGGGAAGAGATACGACCAATGAAACGCGGCGTGGTAGCTGAAATATGAGAAGGGTTATAAAGGAGAAAGATTGCGGGTCTATATACGTACTACTACGCATAGGCCACACTGACGCTCCACTAGCTCGCTCCGGGAGTTTGTGATGTATATATATATATCTATATATATAGGTGTATGTGAGACGCGGCACAGCTGTGTGTTTGTGTCTCATTTAGTTTCTTTGTTTGTTAATAGTAATATTCTGCTTTATTAATGAGTCATCTTTGTGTGTGCGGTTGTTTCATTTAAACGGGAGTAGATTTATTAATACTATGTTCTGTCTGTGTGTTTTTTTTTCCATCCTAAACTGGAGTAGATGACAACAGGGTCAGAGCAGAGGAAGAATATAAACTCTGTGTGTGTGTGTGTGCCTGTGTGTGTGTGCGTGTGCGTGTGCGTGTGTGTGTGTGTGTGTGTGTGTGCACGCGCGCTCTACCAGCAGCAGGTTTAATCGAAGACAACAGCGTACGAAGGGGAAATGGAGGTTAGACTTCATTCCTGCAAAACCCTCAAAGCAGGATTTAGAATTTTTCCGCCAAGTTAGTCAAAGCTTTATGCCTCACGCTTGCATGCAAGCGCAGTTTCCTCCTGCGCGATGTTCCAGTGGGAATTTGCTTTAGCTTGGTACACACACACACGGGGAGAGAGAGAGAGAGAGAGAGAGAGAGAGAGTAGAATGTGATTCAGCTCAATATCTTCATCGGATAACGACTTTAATCCTCTCCTCTGAGCCTCCAATATCTCTGATGGAAAAATTAGCGAGAATGGATTTTACAAGAGACGAAATGATTTTATCCTCTTTTTAATCCAAAAACTCAATAAACGTTATCAGTTATTGTGTTTCCTCTTTTATTTTTTTAAAGAGGTTGTGTAATTCACAAGTAAAAATTTTTTTTTGAGGTATCACGTATCTCATCATTATTGTTAAAAAAAGGCTTGATGGCAAATGCTACGCTGCGTTGGAACCCGGCGCTGCCCGTCGTGTCTCCCCTACCCAACTGATCCTTTACCTACCAGGCCCCTAACCAGGCGGACAAACAGGTTTGCAGGAGGAGGGTGGATGTGTCATGTCTCCCCTGCCCTCCCAATCCCCTAAGTACCCCGCCCCCTAACCCCCAAAGTGAACAAACAAGATCCACTCGGGTGTTGTTATTATAGATAACTTTGATTATTATCACCAATATTACTGCATCATCTTCATTACTGCTATCATAATTGTATATTATCACTAACAGTGATGATAAATTAAGTTTATCCATAATTTTTCCACATCTAGAGAATAGCATAATAATTCAAACGAATGGGAGAGACAGAAAATGTAATATATTTGTTAAATTATTCACTTTAAGGAAAACTTGAATGTCCAAAGGGGAAGTATATAAACAGAAAATTTGTCTCACAGCTATAGAATTAAAAAATTCTGAAATGCAACGGCAATGTTTAAATTTAAATGGTAAAATAGGTAATATCTACATACTAAGAAGCCAAGACATATCCACATAAAACGAAGATTCAAAATTCACACAATCCAGCAACTCCCGGGAGCAGCAGCCAAAGAGCTACTTGTAGAAGCCTGAAACTAGGGAAATTCTCACATTACTCACAAATAAAGGTACCATGAATGGGTATAATGAATTGTAGATACTAAAAAGTGAACAGATGATACTGACAAGGGGAGGAAAATGAAAAAGAGGAAATGGAGAGATGAGAGAGGGCAGGGAAAATAGGATAATGATATTATTAATGAAAATCTTTTTTTTTTCTCTGTTTTTGCTTTTGATAATTTTCATACATTTTGGACTAAGATGGCATTTTAGGTCAGGAATACACGAGCCACTTCTGTGGCGCCACAGGAGTGGCTGTCGGTAAGTGTCGGAGATGTGGTTTCCCATAAATTTCCATTGTCTATCAGCTATGTCGATCACAAGAGCGTCTGCGGAAAGCGACTGTGGCGAGCGTCGCTGATCCCCGCCACAGCTTATATAAACAATGGAAACCTATGGGAAGCCACATAACCCCGCCACACACCGACGCCACAGAGTGGCGCGTTTAACTTCTGGCAATTAAAGTGCAAAGAGAGACCAGACACAGAGAAATAAAACAGAACATTCAAAATATTTTATGTATATATATATATATATATATATATATATATATATATATATATATATATATATATATATCATGTATTAACGTAATTGGCATTGCTTTTGCTTTATTTTTATCTCAGCCTTGTGACTGCTTTTTGTTATATTTTTGTTGTATATAAAATTAGCGTAAGGAAATAGTTTTTAAGGTTTTAGTTTTAAGCTTTACTTGGTCTCGGCTGAGCGTCAAGGCGAACTGCTTGTTAAACCTCCTCCCCGCTTGTTTAAATGTTTGTGAGCATCTTATTAATGCTAGTTTTTTTGTTTTGTTTATCTTTTGAGTGGTTGGTGAAAAGGACACCAGTGAGGATATTGGAGAGGCGCGACTTTTTCCCGACAACAGTTCGGGCTCGCTATTCTCCCCGCATGGTTGTGCAGCTGGCCTATTTTTCTGAATCGCCCTTCGAAGGATTTGTCGTCGTCAGTATTGAAGGCGCAGGGGCATTTCTGCATCTGCGGTGACTTTCCCCCTCCCCTTACTGTGAGTACTTTCCTGCGGGCTCTGATATCGGCGCTGGATCCCGACAGAGTGGACGTGGGAGGGACATCACTGTGTTTGCCTACGACCGTCCTTCTGAAGCTGCAGCGGTGGGGGCATTGAGGCCCGTGAAGGTGCAAGTAGGGCGGTTGCTACCAGGTAGGAATTTCCCTTGTGTTTTTTGGGGGGGGGGTCGGGAGCACGACAGACTCCTTCCCCATGATATTGGTGACCTGTGTAGCTGCACGCCCTTCAGATAGCTGAGTATTGGCCTGGTACGTGGCATTGTCCCAGAGGGTAGGGTAAGATCACGGCTCCCCTTTATTTCGGCCTACGGCAAGGCAACTGTTTATCCTGAATCATTTGGGAATCATTCATCCCTTATTCAGGGTGAGAAGCTCTTTGCGTACATTTTTATATTTTTATATATATATATGCCAATCAGTGTATATCCTTGCCACGAGTGAGACTGTAGTTTTTCATTATTTCTTGTGTATTATCTATGAAACGATGTTTGATACTTTTATATTTAAGGTTTAGTTTATAATTGTAGGTAGGAGAATTAAGTTTTCCCCTGTTGGTCTCTTCTTTCCTCTCTGCTTAGTGATAGGTATTGGTTTATATTTATGTTGGTGTTGGGCCCATTTTACTAATTTATTTAGTTTATCTCTCAATATTTTCTGTCTAGGGTTTAGTATTAGTGATTAGGAACTCCTACGGGAGTAGTAAGGACTAAGTTGTGTCCGGTATAGTCACAAGGCTGACTTTATTATTCTTTTACTTTGATTGTTAATAAATATTGTGAGTTTTCCTGTGTGTTTTTGTCTCCGCTGACTGAATTTATCTGGATACTTGGTAAGATCACTGTCCTCTCTATTCTTGTGCAAAAGAACTTGCACCTCGGCCCAACAAGGGTCATAACATATTTGGCGACCATGACAGGATAGAGAGCTCGGGGTATCCGGTATTTTGGTCAGTGGAGCGACACTCAGGTGGATGCTTCAGTATTTGTTACTGTTTTTGATAGTGTTGCCTTCCCCCCTGAATTATTGGTGTTAAAATGGAAGAGTTTATTTTTGACCCAGCTGAGTTTTTGGGGTCGGCTGATTGCCTTAAGCACTTACCAGTGTTGAACAAAAAGCATTTAATTGAGTGTGCTAAGTGGTTGTGTGTTCCACTGAAGTCAGTGGACACTAAGAAGGAAATATTGGTGGCGGTTAGGGATAAGGTCAAGCAGGACTTGGCAGAGGCTGAGCATTTAGTTAGTGATAGGGAGAGTGATATGGATAGTATTGGTGAAGGTAGTATAAATGATTTGGAAGAGGATAGTGTGAGTGTGAGAGCTGGCCTAACCCTGTTCGAGGATCCTCCTCGTACAGGTACCATTTATAAGGGTCCTGCAAATTTAATTAAAAATTTATCAAATAATCCATTCTTGCCCCCCTCTAATTCGGTGCCAGTTGAACCCCTGGCCCCTGTTAATGCTTTGGGTGACTCCAAGGAGGAGGTGGAATACAAATTAATTTGCAAAAGAATTGAGTTAAGGAAGATTGAATTTGAGGAGAACGAGCGGCAAGGCGACATGAGTTGGAGATGGCTAACCTTAATTTGCAGATGGCAAGACTTACAGGGGACCAATATGGCCAGTTCCCCTAAAGTCAATTTTCAAGATAGGTTCAATCTAGGTGCGGCACTTAAATTAGTGCCTGTATTTGATGAACAAAATGTCCCCGAGTTCTTCAAGGCATTTGAGCGTGTGGCCACCCGATTGTCCTGGCCCACAGAGATGTGGACGGTTCTAATCCAATGTAGGTTAGTGGGCAAGGCATTCGGTATACAATGCCTTGGAGGAGGGAGTAGCCCGGACTACCCAAAAGTGAAAAGCTTGATTTTGAAAGCATATGACCTGGTCCCTGAGGCCTACCGCCTCAGATTTCGGAACTATGTGAAACACCCTGCACAGTTCCTTCGTAGAATTTGCAGCGTGTCAAGGAGGAACAGTTCGACGACTGGCTGAAAAGTCGTCAGGTAGTTACTTTCGCTGCGTTACGCGAACTGATGCTCCTTGAGGAGTTTAAGAAGGCCTGTAGCAGGGAGTTAAGGGTCCACCTTGAGGAGGTAAAGGCCATGAAAGTGAGTAGTGCCGCTCAATTAGCAGATGAGTTTGTGTTGACTCACCGTTCAGGTAGTGGCAATTTTAATTATAAGGTCTTGAATAACCCTCATCTCGCTCCCATAGTGGTGGTAGGAGAGTTTGAAACCCCCCTTGCTTGACTCCCAATATCTCTAAGAATATTAATGTCACTAATTCCTTTTCAGGTGGTAGGGATATGGGTAGAGTCCAAGGAGGTCCTCCTCCCCCTAGAGTTTTTGTTAATAGAGACTTCCCAAATGGGGGAAATAACAGGATAAATAATAATGGAAACAGAGGATCAGGCCGTAGAGGAACATGTTTCTGGTGTAATAAGCCAGGGCATTTCCCAAAGGCAGTGCAATGCTCGTAGGCGTACTTAGAGCGTAATAATCAAAGTCCTGTAGCATTAGTTAATGATAGGTCAAATATTAGTAGTAGTTCTGTAGACAGATCTGTAGTAGATAGTGGTAGTTTAGGAAATAATAATTCTGATGCTCCTAATCCTCAATTGTGACTCAAATATGACAAATATGTATGGCCTGGAAAATTGATTTTTGACTCTTGTGTTGTCCAGGTGAAGTTTTTTAGGGACACCGGTTCTCGCCCGTCGTGGTCATGAAGAGGGCACTGAATGGTTCTGAGATATACTACTGGAAATTTGTATTATTGGGAGGTTTCCCAGACTCGATGTGTCGGCTCCTTTGGTTAATGTCCGCATGTCTTTTCCAGGGTATGATCGCATCACTGAGTTGGCTGTGGTGGATAGTCTACCTATCCCGGGTATTGATGGTATCCTGGGAAATGATATGCTGGATAGTGAAGGACGGGAGATTTTCCCTTTATTATCTGTAAATGCTAGTCCCGTGGCTGTAATTACTCGGTCTGCAGCAAAAGCTGTTAGTTTACTTGATGTGGATAATGATAATGACTTAATGTTAAGTAGTGTAGAGTTAGATGTAGTAAGGCCCGGGTCAGTAGAGAGTAGTGGTAATGATACTGTAGTTAATGATATGAAACTTGATTGGAAACAGAGCTGCTTTTATTAAAGCTCAAAAGGATGAGTTTGATTTTGACTTGGGTGATGTTGAGGATCTGACTAAACCTAGGTTTGGAGTTGTAAGGGGCTTATTATATAGGTTTAGTCGTCCCGCATCTGATAATTTGAATAAAACTGGTAGAGTGGAACAGATTGTGGTACCTTTCAATTCAGAAATTCTATTTTGGAATTAGCTCATACCATTTTTTTTCAGGTCATTTGGGTGTGTTAAAAAGAAAAACTTTCCACAGCTTGGCTAGGTATTTTTGGTGGCCCGGAATTAAATTGAGTGTGAAAGCAGTTTATCAGAGAATGTGAAAACTTGTCAGGTTATGGGATAAACCTAATCAGGGGATCCCTAAAGCCCCGCTGCATCCCATACCTGCCATAGGTGAACCATTTTCTGAGTTAGTAATTGATGTTGTAGGTCCCTTACCTAAGACTAAAACAGGTTACGTATATTTATTAACTATCATGGATAGAGCCTCTCGTTTTCCTGAAGCTATACCTATGAGGCGTATTACTTCCAAAGTTGTTTTCGAAAAAACTCATTGATTTCTTTTCCAGGTATGGTCTCCCTCGTGTAATTCAGACCGACTGCGGGACGAATTTCACGAGTAAGGTATTTAGGGGTTAAGTGTGCTGAACTGGCCATTCAGCACATTACCAGCGGACCTTATCACCCGGAGAGTCAAGGTGTGGTGGAAAGATTCCACCAAACCCTCAAGTCTGTCCTGAAGAAACATTGTTATGATAATGGTAGTGATTGGGACAAAGCCCTCCCTTTTGCCCTCTTTGCTATCAGGAGCCACCCTAACTCTTCTACTGGAGTAGCTCCTTTTGAGTTGGTATTTGGGCACAAGGTTCGCGGTCCATTGGAAATTGTTTTTTAAATGCTCGAATCAACCGGAAGGGTGAAATAAAAGTTGGAAGGTTTTGTGGAAGACTGAAGGGCAAAATGATTAGTGCTTGAAGTTTGCCAGGGAAAATTTGGAACGATCACAGTTGGTAATGAAAGGTAATTTTGACAAAAAGGTAAAGGTACGTTCATTTGAAACCTGGGGTGAGCTAGTGCTGGTGTTTGAGTATGGACCCAGATAGTTTTCTTGAACCAACCGATATAAGGGCCCTTGGAAGGTTCTGAGGAAACTGTCAGAGTTTAACTATGAAATTGAGGCCCCCGGTTCAAGCCGTAAGTGTAGAGTATTTCCACATTAACAGGCTGAAATCTTATCATGGTAAGCAAGGTGATCCATTAGCGATCGTGTACGAGCCTGTGTCTGTGGTAGTTGTGCCTCCAGAGGCTCAGATGAGTTAGGGTGTCAGGTTCCTTCAGATGCATTGGGTGAAAATATGCAAAATTTGGAAATGTTGCAAGTAGTTTAGATCATTTAGATGTTGACAAACGGAAGGATGTGCTTAATTTAATTTATTCCTTTTCAGAATCTTTTTCAGGATGCTCCAGGTAGAACAAATATTTTAAATCATGACGTTGATGTAGGTGGTGCTTCCCCTGTGAAGCAAAGTCCTTACCGGCTGAACCCAGTAAAATTGGATTTGGTCAGTAAGAGATAGAGTACATGTTGAAGCATGACCTTATTCAACCATCTGTGAGTCCCTGGAGTTCTCCTATTGTATTAGTAAAAAAAGCAGACGGTAAGTTCCGCATGTGCGTGGACTACCGCAAAGTGAACAAAATACTAAAAATGATTCGTTTTCCACTCCCTCGTATTGATGATTGTTTGGATCGGATTGGTTCTGCCAAATTTATTACTAAGCTGGATCTTTTGAAAGGTTATTGGCAGGTTCCATTATCCGATCGAGCTCGTGAAAATATCTAGCATTTGTCACTCCCATTTGGCCTATACGAGTGTAAGGTTATGCCATTTGGAATGAAAAATGCAGCTTGTACTTTTCAGAGGCTCATGAATAGGGTAATTTGTGGTTTGGAAGGAACGGAAATTTATCTGATGACTTGGTAGTATATAGTAATGACTGGGATACCCACATGCTAAGGTTACGTAAGGTTTTTTTTGAAGCCCTTAGGTCTGCAGGACTTGTTTGTTAATTTGGCTAAGTGCGAATTGGGCCAGGCCAAGGGTTTGTTATTTGGGTCACGAGGTTGGTTTGGGTCAGGTGGCTCCGAAACAAGCTAACCTCGAGGCAATTATAAGTTTGAAAAGGCCAAGTAATGTTAGAGAGGTAAGAAGGGTGCTGGGCATGACGGGTTATTACCGCCGTTTCGTGCGTAATTACTCAGATCTTGCTCAACCTCTTACTACTTTATTAGAAAAAGGAAAAGTTCTTGTGGTTCTGATCGGTGTGAAGAATCTTTTAATAAACTTAAATCTGTGCTAATTACTAACCCTATTTTGACTTCCCCAGATTTTTCAAAAGAAACCTTTTATTATTGCGGTAGATGCCGTGATGTCGGATTGGAGGGGTCCTTTTCCAACGGAAGGAGGACGGTGTTCATCCCTGTATCTTACTATAGTAAGAAGCTTCTGGCGCGGAAAGGCGTTACTCCACCATTGAAAAGAAGCTCTTTCTTTGGTCCACGCTCTTAACCATTTCAAACTTATGTGACGAAATTTTTCTTTTCCGGTTGAGATTTGGACGGACCACAATCCTTTGGTTTTCATTGAGCGGATGAAGGGAGCCACCAGAGTATTTTGCGTTGGGCCCTTTTTTTCTGCAGGAATTCAACCTTATTATTAAACACGTAAAAGGACAGACAATAAAATTCCTGACGCCCTTTCTAGGAACTTAGTGTGCTAGCCTGATCCTTCTCGTACGCTGCCCATGCTCGTTTCTCCAATTAGGTTGTATGAAAAAAAAAAAAAAAATTTCTTTTGAATGTAGTATAGTTTAAGTAATATTTCAAGAGTTGTTTTTGTAGATTTAGTAAGTTTCTGTAAGGTTTCTATGAGGTGGTATACACTCTTATTATGTTATAATGGTTCATGATTCCTAACGAATGATTGATTTGTCCCGGTATACTAAGATTTTGATTTGATTTATTTATGACTTTTTGAACTATATTGTTGGTGAGCTGTAGGTTAAGGTGTATGCCTGTGTGTGTCTAAGTTTATTTAGGTTAAGCTAGGTAAGATGGTTTCCTTAGATTTGATGATTTGTGTCTGTTATGATCCTGTTTAAATTATTGGTATTATGATATGTCTGTCTTTTGCCATGCTTTGACTTTGGGTTCAGAGTATGGTATTATCATTGAGCTTTAAAATAATGGTAAGCTATATAAAGCATTTGGTTTGTATTCTCTCGTGGTATATTCTATTATTGATATTTTAACACAATTTGGTTTCAGGTTTTATTGTTCTTTATTGTATGTTTGCCTGTTATTGTTGTCTTTATTGTTCTTTCCTTACAGGTTTGTTTATACCACAGTAGTAAAAAAAGAATATTTTTGCTGAAAAATTCTTTTTTTTCTCGGGGAGGAAGGTATCATGTATTAACGTAATTGGCATTGCTTTTGCTTTATTTTTATCTCAGCCTTGTTACTGCTTTTTGTTATATTTTTTTGTTGTATATAAAATTAGCGTAAGGAAATTAGTTTTTAAGGTTTTAGTTTTAAGCTTTACTTTGGTCTCGGCTGAGCGTCCAAGCGAACTGCTTGTTAAACCTCCTCCCCGCTTGTAAATGTTTGTGAGCATCTTATTAATGCTAGTTTTTTTGTTTTGTTTATCTTTTGAGTGGTTGGTGAAAGGACACCAGTTGAGGATATTGGAGAGGCACTTTTTCCCGACAACAGTTCGGGCTCGCTATTCTCCCCGCATGGTTGTGCAGCTGGCCTATTTTTCTTAATCGCCCTTCGAAGGATTTGTCGTCGTTAGTATTGAAGGCGCAGGGGCATTTCTGCCATCTGCGGTGACTTTCCCCCTACCCCCTTACTGTTGAGTACTTTCCTGCGGGCCTCTGATATCGGCGCTGGATCCCGACAGAGTGGACGTTGGGAGGGACATCACGTGTTTGCCTACGACGTCCTTCTGAGCTGCAGCGGTGGGGGCCATTGAGGCCCGTGAAGGTGCAAGTAGGGCGGTTTGCTACCAGGTAGGGAATTTCCCTTGTGTTTTTGGTCGGGAGCACGACAGACTCCTTCCCCATGATATTGGTGACCTGTGTAGCTGCACGCCCTTCAGATAGCTGAGTATTGGCCTGGTACGTGGCATTGTCCCAGAGGGGAAGAGATCACGGCTCCCCTTTATTTCGGCCTACGGCAAGGCAACTGTTTTTTTTATCCTGAATCATTTGGGAATTATTCATCCCTTATCAGGGTGAGAAGCTCTTTGCGTACTTTTTTATTTTTATTTATATATCTATATGCCAATCAGTGTATATCTTGCCACGAGTGAGACTGTAGTTTTCATTATTTCTTGTGTATTATCTATGAAGATGTTTGATACTTTTTATTATTTAAGGTTTAGGTTTATTTATAATTGTAGGTAGGAGAATTAAGTTTTTCCCTGTTTGGTCTCTTACTTCTTTCCTCTCTGCTTAGTGATAGGTATTGGTATTTATATTTATGTTGGTGTTGGGCCCATTTTACTAATTATTTAGTTTTATCTCTCAATATTTTCTGTCTAGGGTTTAGTATTAGTGATTAGGAACTCCTACGGGGGAGTTAGTAAGGACTAAGTTGTGTTCCGGTATAGTCACAAGGCTGACTTTATTATTCTTTTACTTTGATTGTTAATAAATATTGTTGAGTTTTCCTGTGTTTTTGTCTCCGCTGACTGAATTTATCTGGATATTTGGTAAGATCACTGTCCTCTCTATTCTTGTGCAAAAAAGAACTTGCACCCCGGCCCAACAAGGGTCATAACAATATATATATATATATATATATATATATATATATATATATATATATATATATATATATATATATATATATATATATATATATATATATGCAACATATAGAGACTGATAATATGATATGTATCAGACATTGTTGTATGTCATGTGCATTGACATCTCAGAAATTGGGGATCATCGTTTTTAACTTCCCTGGAGACTGAGTGTCCAAGCAACAGCTTAGGAATGCTGATATGCCTTTTCCTTCGAGGTGGTATGGTTAAGTCTGCTGGCTTAGCAAATCAGTGCCTTCGTCCTGTCGCCATGAGCGTATGCAAAGGTGACATTGAAACCGGTTTCTGGCAGTTTCAAGGCGTGAATGGTGGGTGCGAGTTCATGAGTCTGTACGAGCTTCGTCCGTTCATAATAGCATGTAATTAGCCAGAACCATAGAGTCTCTTATGAGGAAGAGAAGGCAGATGCCGGGATGGCTCTGCCAACGTTCTTTTTCTGTGTTTTGGGGGAAAAAAGCTTGGAGATTCTAGGCTGAGATGGGTGAGTGTATTTATGTCTATTTTACCCAAAGGTATGGCTTGACTGTATCTTTGATATCATGTAAAGATGTTCTATTTCATTTAATCTTTTGACTTTGTATTTACAATTGTGTATGCTTATAGATTGTTCGTCCTGTTCTTTTTAAGATGTGGTTCTAGTGGAGGGAACAGGTGGTTCTGGTAGGGGGAACTATATTCTGGAATGGTGTGACTAATTACTGGTAGACTGTTAATTACAGGGGGTTTATCTGAGTTATCTGAGCTTTGAGTTATCATTCCATTTAATCATCCTGTAAGAATCTGAGTTATTCAATTTAATACTTTGCTTTTAAAATAAATGCTATTTTTTGTAATGCTCGACTCTGATTTTGATGACCTAATGAAATGGAGAGGAGAGAGAGAGAGAGAGAGAGAGAGATAGAGAGAGAGAGAGAGAGAGAGCTGTTGCTAGTTGAGAGAGAGAGAGAGAGAGAGAGATGAGAGAGAGAGAAAGAAGAGAGAGAGTTGCCAAAAGCCCAGTGCCTGCCGCTATGGCTTTCGCTGCAAAAGTGAATAACGGAGGCGGTGTCCCCGTTATTAGTTTTTGCCGCAAAGTGGTGTTTGAACGAAAAAAAGCCCTTTTGTAGCAGCTATAGATGCTGTTTTCAGTGTCTGGTTGTGGAAATATGTTAGATTTCAGTTACTAGGTGAGAGGGGTAGAGAAATATCCATCCGTTAGCTGTGGTAATGGGAGGGGAAAATTGAACTAGGTTCAGCATTTTGCCCAAGGTGAGATACGTTGAGGGTGTCGGTTGATCATTAAGACTTCTGATGCGCATTGCCAAGTGTTTCCTCGCTCGTAATACCGAGTTGTTTATTGCAATTTTGCCAGAGATAGGAAACTTGGTTAAGTTACTAGTGGCCTATGCTGTAGTAAATGTGGAGAAGTCTTTGCTTAGACACTTTATATTTGGTGTTTTGTTATAATATGTTATGGCACACTGATGTCTTTTTCTAGAATTTCCTGGGCAATTTTTATTTGCCAAGTTTTTGCCCTTTCTCAGCAGTTATGCTAAACAGAGAGTTTATAGTTTTTGACTATAACATTGAGTTTTTTACTGGGGAGAAATTGGGGAAAATAAATAATTTTTGTTTTGGCCATTTGATATTATTTTTTTTTTTATTTTGTTTGAGATATTCTACAGTTTAGGACTATGTAGTGAGAGCTATGTTTAGTTCAATTATTTTGCAGCCATTTTTGTTGTAGAAAAACCCTTTATGAGGAGATATGGGGCAATATTTTAGAGAGTGTTTCAGTTAGATGCTTTGAGTGCATTTTTTTTGGAGATGGAGTTTCATTTTTGATTATCCTGCTTGGAGTGTAATAATCTTTTTTGGAGACTTGTTTATTCCATGTGCGATTATTGGTGAGATATAGGGAATATGTGTTGTGGGGTTATTAATTAAATGGAGGAAACAGTTTTATCACCGGAGTGGTATTATCATTAATATGGTGATATATATATATATATATATATATATGGGGATGGCGTTAATCTTTGGGGGTACTTTTTTTCCTCCTTTTTTTTTTTTTTTTTTTTTTTTTTTTTTTTTTTTTTTTGTGGTTATGATTTTTTTTCTGGGTTTTACGAGCCAAGAGATGGGTTCTGTGGTTCTTTTTTGGTTTCGTGACTAATTGGAGGGCGAGTTGCATTACTGTATTGTGGTTCTATGGAGATGTTGTGCTTTTTTATATTCATCAGTGGGTTATTTTTTGGGCAACCATATAATTGCTGAATTGCGAGTTTACCGTAGTTTTTATCCCGAATAGGTGATAATTTGTTTATATAATTGGGCAGTGTCATGTGGGAGAGTTATGTCTTGAGACAATTTTTGAGCACCTTAGTCATACCCTGGAGATAATTTTGTGAAATGTGCTTATGTGGTTTCAGTATAGAACCTTTTTTTTGCAGAAATCATGAGTTTCTGAAGTTGCAAGTCTGACTAGACATTTCTATACTGCACCTGACGTGTCTGCAGGTGGATTTTTTGCTGACAATACTGTGATGAGTCCGGTGTGATGACTCTTTTCCCTCTAGTGTTGATTACTCTGAGTTTTGCACTATTTTGAGAGATGCTGATTTTGGCATTTCATGGAGATGCATCTGCATAAAGGATTTGTTTCAATCCAGCCTGTCCGATAGATGGAAAAGTTGCGATGGGCAAAATTCCGTGACGATTCATTCGTATTTATGGGGAAATGCCGGGTTATGTATATTATATATATTGTTGTGATGGGAAAAGTTCACTTATTGTTATTATCTTCTTTTATTTTTCTTTTTTTCACTTTTCCTACGAGAGATGTAATTGGGGTTGAGATTTAAATAGCAATTTCTTTTTGGACGGAAGATGTAATTTGTTGGGGTGTGTGAATTACATAGAAGGGCGTTTGATATTACGTCTCATTGAATTTAGTTGTATGAGCAGTAAAACGTTTTTGCTGTCAGGCATTAGAGAATTTTTACTGATTTTGTGGGTTGTTGAAATATCAGAACTTGGAGAGCAAACATTTTCAGTGATAATTTTGGGTCTGGACTTGTTACGACGTGTTTTTTTCTCTGGGCTCATTACTTTTTCTTTTTTTTTCTTGTGAGAATTTGTGAGTTTGAAATGTGATGACAGAAGTCCGTGGAGTTTCTGTGAGTTCTGGAGTGTGTGTGCTGATGTGTGAATTTGGCGAGCTCTTTATTGTTTTTTTTCTGTGGAGAATTAAGTTAGAGAACTTGATTTTTTTTTTTTTCTTTGTTTGTGGGGTTGTGATGATGACTTATGATTTAGCGATCCTATGGAGTTCCTTCACGAGTTGAAGTTAGAAATTAGTTCAGTGGTCATATTCAATGGGGTTAATTGGGAGACGTTCAGTTAGTATTTTTGGGAATTTTTGAGGTCATTATTTGATAGAAGTACGTCTGGGGTTAATTCTTCTTTGATTGACCGATGACTTGACTGACATACTGAAACACACCATAATCGTCGTTCCCCAATGCTAGCAAGACGCCCACCAGCCGTTGCAGAGATGTTGCTGTTGTGTTCCCACATAGAGTTTTTACGAGTCTACCGGATTCCTACAGTGCTTCTGGGATACGGGAGGCATTAGTGTACCTTCCGCAGGGAGACGTTTCGCCTTTCCTACAGCGTGTTTCACGAGTCTTTGCAGATGCAGTTGCAGACAAAAAGGGTTAGATTCAAATATTCAAGATGGAAAAAAGTTTCTACACCCAATTGTTATTGGAGATGATGTGTGATAGACATACGTTTGTGCTGCCAGAGACGTGCAGTTATTACTATATTTTGTGTTTAATGCCCGCCAGCCAATGTATTTTTTTTTATATATATTGAGCTGTTTTATGTGACCTGTGGCTAGGCAGGGGCTAGCCAGGATGGTGGCTGAGCTGCTGTAACATATAAAGACTGATAATATGATATGTATGAGACATTGTTGTATGTCACGTGCTTTGACATCTCAGAAATTGGGGATCATTGTTTTTTAACTTCCCTGGAGACTGAGTGTCCGAGCGACAGTTTAGGAATGCTGATATGCCTTTTCCTTCGAGGTGGTATGGTCTAGTCTGCTGGCTTAGCAAATCAGTGCCTTCGTCCTGTCGCCTTGAGAGCTATGCAAAACTGACTTTGAAACGGTTTTCTGGCAGTTTTCAAGCGTGAATGGTGGGGTGCGAGTTCGTGCGTCCGTACGAGCTATGTCCGTTCATAATAGCATGTAATTAGCCAGAACCGTAGAGTCTCTTACGAGGAGAGAAGGCAGATGCCGGGATGGCTCTGCCAACGTTTTTTCTGTTTTGTGAAAAGTGCTTGGAGATTCTAGGCTGAGATGGGTGAGTGTATTTATATCTTATTTTATCCAAAGGTGTGGCTGACTGTATCTTTGATATTATGTAAAAAAAAATTTTCTATTCCATTTAATCTTTGATTTTGTATTTACAATTGTGTATGGTTATAGTTTGTTCCTCCTGTTCTTTTAAACAGGTGGTTCTAGTGAAGGGAACAGGTGGTTCTGGTAGGGGGAACTATATTTTGGAATGGTGTGACTAATTACTGGTAGACTGTTAATTACCGGGGGTTTATCTGAGTTATCTGAGCTTTGAGTTATCATTCCATTTACTCATCCTGTAAGAATCTGAGTTATTCAATGAATACTTTGCTTTTAAAATTAATGTCTATTTTTGTAATGCTCGACTCTGATTTGATGACCTAATGAAATGGAGAGAGAGAGAGAGAGAGAGAGAGAGAGAGAGAGAGAGAGAGAGAGAGAGAGGGTGCTGTTGCTAGCCTAGAGAGAGAGGAGAGCGAGAGAGAGAGAGAGAGAGAGAGAAGAAAATGTTGCCAAAAGCCCAGTGCCTGCCGCTATGGCTTTCGCTACCAAAGTGAATAACGGAGGCAGTGGCCCCGTTATTATATATTATATATTAAAAAACAATGAAGATGACAGGAAAAAATATTTAAAAGAAATAAAACGAAACATATAAAATCTGACGATATTAACAAGGTTGAAACTGGAATGAAATAGAGCATAAATATGAATGAAAGGGAAACAATCAACATATTATGATAACTATAATTATCATTCACAGACCTTGTGAACGAAAAAAAAAAAGATAAAAGAGAATAAACAGAAAGAAAGATTAAATAGAAAGAAAGAGAATGAATAAAGAGATGAGTCAACAGAATGAAAGATTAATAGAAAGAAAGAGAATGAATAAAGAAAGGAGTCAACAGAATGAAAGATTAAATAGAAAGAAACAGAATTATCAAAAAGAAGAGCGAAAGGGAATCCTCTCTCAACTCCAATTTCCCTTCATCTCCTTACATCCAATTAGAGGCTTTCTTCTTCTTCTTTTTCTCTTTTTTTCTTGTTTTCTTTTTACTATTCTTTTTCTTTATTTTATCATTTTTTTTTTTCTTCTTCTTTGTATCTGCTTTCTTCCATCCATTTCTTTTCTTTATTCTTCTTTTCTTCGTTTGTTTTCTGTCTTCTTTTCCTTTTGCTTTCTTTCAGTCTTCTTTTTTTCTTTCTTCTCAGTTTTTCTTTCTTTCTTTTTTCTTTTTCTTTTTCTTTTTTTCTTTTTCTTTTTTCTGTATTTTTCTTCTTTTTTCTTTCTTTGTTGACTTTCTTCTTTGTTTCTTTCTTCATTTTTCTTTCTTCCTTTTCTTAATTTTTTCTTTTTTTTCTTTCTTCTTTTTTCTTTGTTTTCTTTCTTCTTTCTTATTTTCTCCTTTCTTCTTTTAACTCTTTTTCTACTTTTCTTCTTTCCTATTTTTATTTTTTCTTCTTTGCTCCTTTCTTATTTTTTTCTCTTTTTCTCCTCTTCTCATTTCTTCTTTTGTCTTTTTTCTTCTTTTCTCCTTTCTTCTTTTTTTCTTTTCTCATTTCCTCTTTTTCTTCTTTTTCCTTCTTTCTTCTTTTTTTTTCTTCTTTTTTCTTTCTTTCTTCCTTTTTCATCTGCATTTTCTTACAATTTATCTCTATCTACCTGCCAGTTTAAGCTGACATCACTGACTTACGCCTCTAATTCTGTTGCTCAACCAATGAAAGAGAAACAGCAAAAGAAACCCCTCTCTCTCTCTCTCTCTCTCTCTCTCTCTCTCTCTCTCTCTCTCTCTCTCTCTCTCTCCCAGTTGCTCCTAATGTGAGGTCGTTTTCAGAGTGCTCAAAACCCCTTAAAGGGAAAGGGTCCTTACTTAGTTTTTATTTATTTATTTATTTTTTTAAGAAGACTCAACAGTCGTTATAATATCACCTTTGCGAGAAATATCTCACCGAGTATATTTACGAACGTATTTATCATAGTGTCCCAGAGGAATAAATGATTTTTTTTTTTCATTTTCCACTCATTCACATCCACTTGTAATACTTTTCCAGCTGATAAATGCCAGAGGCGAAATGGTCTGAAGAAGTTAAAAAGAATGCAATGGGAAATAAACACTGAGGCTCTCAGGAAATGTTGGAGAAGGTAATGTTTCGAAAAGATAATGTTACCTGATGAGTTTTGAAAAGATAATGTTAATGGATGACTTTTGAAAAGAGGTTCTAAGGTATTATTGAGGACCTATCTCTGGAGGAAAAAGAAAACTGAATTATTCATTGTATGATGAAAAATAGACAGGGTACATACCTCTTCAAGATTAATGTATTCACTACGAAAAAGGAATCATTGAACTATATTGAACTTTCGACTGAAAATATCTACCTGGAGGGTAGATTTAAAAAAAAAATAAATAAAAAGGACAATACACTTTAAAACTTACTAAGGCTAAGATTGTCCAGGTACATAAAATTGCAGAGTTCGAATCAAATTACGAGTACGTAGAAAGAAAGTTCTGTTATAATAATACAATAATAATAATAATAATAATAATAATAATAATAATAATAATAATAATAATATAATAATAATAATATCTTCAAGGTTACAATGACAAGAAATCAATTCATATCCAAATGAAATGTTCCTCACTGATATATACAGATATATATATATATATATATATATATATATATATATATATATATATATATATATATATATATATATATATATATATATATATATCGAGCTACAAATGTCCTTTAATATCTAATTCGCTCTACCTCGGAATTAATATATTTTCATATATGTTTAACAGAAGGGAATTTTTTAGGCGATAATAGAATTGCCCGCCGACGGGCACGAACCGTCGGCCGGGAATTCTATTATAGCCTAAAAAATTCCCCTTTAGTTAAAACATATATGAAAATATACTAATTCCGAGGTAAGAGCGAATTAGATATTAAAGGACATTTGCAGCTCGATATATGTATATGAGTCACAGTAATGTTATATGACTTATATATATACATATATAATATATATATATATATATTTATATATATATTATATATATATATATATGTGTGTGTGTGTGTGTGTGTGTGTGTGTGTGTGTGTTTGTTTGTTTTGTTTGTTTGTTTCTCTATTCGAAAGAACTTGAAACTGAGTTTGGTATTTGTGCTTTGTGAACCTTCATCCTCTCTCTCTCTCTCTCTCTCTCTCTCTCTCTGTAAGTCAGCAATATCCGGCAAAAAATAGCCTCCCAGAGGATGAAGACCCGTTTTCGACTCTAATTCCTGTTTGTGTGTTGCTGGGCCAAATATACGTTTTCTTTTTTCGTTTTGATGGAACTCAAAATTTCTTTTTTCGCTCTGAATAATAGTTTATCTGCGGCGTATTTCGAGATTAAACTCGAAACGGGAGAGAGAGCATGGACAATGTCTGCTGGCTTTCGCTTCGCTTGGATGATGATCTCTCTCTCTCTCTCTCTCTCTCTCTCTCTCTCTCTCTCTTTTAAGCAACCAGATGGATACAAACACTCCCGATGATCATTTTTTTTAAATCTAAAACAGTTTCTTATTTTTTAATTTAGCATCAAATTTCCAGTAAGACGTCGATAAAACTAATATATATATATATATATATATATATATATATATATATATATATATATATATATATATATATATTTTATATATATATATATATATATATATCAAGTCAGTGAATGATGTTTTTACCTGGAAATGTCTCAAATCTATGTATCTATCTGTTTATCTACCTATCTACCTATCTATCTATATATACTATATATGTATATATATATATATATATATATAAAACATCACCAAACACCATCAATGTCTAGACATTCCCTCATCAATACCCTATAAAGCAGCCTGATTCCAGCGACTTTCCCTTGACCTCCGCCACTTTCCAGGACAAACAAGAGCCCGCTGGGGTCATTCCAGAGTGCTGGGTTCCAGATATGGCCTCTCCAGAACTAATGTAAAGAGGGAGGTGTCCGCCGAGTAGCTTGAGTAGCCTTGGGGGTACGGGATACTGCGGATCTTGAGCTTAGGACGACCGACTCACGTTCCAGCGAATTATAGAATAGACCTCCTGGACATTCCAGCGCTGACTGGGAAGAAGAGGCAATTTGTCAGTTGTGGACTTCGTTTAAAAGCCTGGAGTTAGGTCAGTGGGTTACAGAGAGAAAGGACTGGGAAGTATATAGAAGCACTAAGATTTAACTGGTATCTATTGGATAAAAACTACTACTATGTCCCAATAGACGAAAAATATTATATGGTTGATGCGGCATTTTCAATCATGTGTCTTTCAAGAAAACTGATTTTGTTAAGAAGAAAAGACTGGGGAATTTGTTTACAAGCATTAAGCGTAAGCGTTCTGTGTTTTTTTTTTTTTTTCCTCTCTCTCTCTCTTTATATTTTCTTTTGTCGATAAAAAATTTTTTTTTTCGATAAAAAAATATGATCCGTAGGCGTATAAAATGATTAAGATGATGCAGAATTGCATATAATTTGTTTTTCTACAAAACTAAATCTGGAAGATATGTACACAATTTACTCATAGATTCGAAGCTTTTCTGTAATTTGCTGTATAGAAAAAAAATATCCATTGCTGAAACGTAACTGAATAAATCCTTTTTTTCAGTACAATATTCATTTATATAAATATGAACATCTTTTTTATATTTCAAATATCTCTGTGCCGTGTCGTGTCTATAAGGGTTGTAGAGAGTCTTGCCATCTACTCTCTCTCTCTCTCTCTCTCTCTCTCTCTCTCCTCTCTCTCTCTCTCTCTCTCTCTCTCTCATTTGATGTAGAATACAATTTAATTGTTTTGAAATAAAACCTTAATATAAAAACGATTCACATGATATAATAGAACGCTATCTCCTCTCTCTCTCTCTCTCTCTCTCTCTCATTTGATGTAGAATACCATTAATTGTTTTGAAATAAAACCTCAACATAAAACGATTCCGATGATATAATAGAACGCTCTCTCTTCTCTCTCTCTCTCTCTCTCTCTCTCTCTCTCTAATTTGATGAGAATACAATTAATTATTTTGAAATAAAACCTTAAACATAAAACGATTCAGATGATATAATAGAACGCTCTCTCTCTCTCTCTCTCTCTCTCTCTCTCTCGTCTCTCTCTCTCTCTCTCATTTGATGTAGAATACCATTAATTGTTTTGAAATAAAACCTCAACATAAAACGATTCAGATAATATATTAGAAGCTCTCTCTCTCTCTCTCTCCTCTCTCTCTCTCTCTCTCTCTCTCTCTCTCTCTCTTCTCTCTCTGTTGGCCCCTTATTCCGAAGCACCGTCACCTCCATTAAGTTGAAACTCGGCTGAAGAGAACAGTAAACAACTGTTATCTTCTCCCCACAGTCCTTAGCCATGGCGCCATCATATAGGCAAACTCTCTCTCTCTCTCTCTCTCTCTCTCTCTCTCTCTCCCTCTTTTTGTCTTTCTCTCTCTCTCTCTCTTTGTCTTTCTATCTATATATCTTTCTCTATCCTGAGAAATTCGAAGCAACTTTGTCATCCAATTTGAAACACCAATCCAAGATCTCTCTCTCTCTCTCTCTCTCTCTCTCTCTCTCTCTCTCTCCAAAACGTGTCTAGTATGTTCAACATGTTTAACTCAAGTTAAAGTAACGAGTACGCGAATCACACCACCAATTGATAGGGCTAATTCAGTGAATCACACGAACTGACAGAACGATTTCTACGATCATACCAATTGACAGGGGCCAAATCCACGAATCACAATGGACATGGGTTCTCTTCCACGAATCACACGAATAGATAGACAGGGGGCGAATTCCACGAATCACACCATCTGACGTGGCGAATCCACCAACCACTCCAGCTGACAGGACGGAATTCACGAATCTCGCCCTCGAATCCGCTCCGAGGCTGAACACTGTGGCGAGCTGCATCTTCGGCTCCTCTCTCCTGAAGGCAATCATCGATCCTTCCGCACGGCTGGGCACGGAAAGGCGCTCTGGGTCTGATAAATGCCCCGGGAGACAGCGGGTTTGTGGGTGGGGGGCGGGGAGACGTCGCTGCGAATCACCATGTTAATAGCAGGGCGGTCGTGCTGGTAATACACCACAGGGCATTCATTCACTTCGACGGTGGACGACGATGTATAGGAATGGAAGGCAGTGCCACGATTTCCTAAAGGAAGGCGTTTCGGATTTTGTAAAAAAAAAAAAAAAAAAAGTAAATAAATAAATAAATGAAAATAAAAGAGATTAAAAAATTAACCAATATTATACATCAAAATAAAATAAAATGGTAAAAATAAAATTAAAGAACAAATTTAAATCAAATTTATTCGTGGTCAGAGGAAATGAATATTAAATTATTTACTTACAGAAATAATAATAATAATAATAATAATAATAATAATAATAATAATAATAATAATAATAATAATAATAAAACAATTGGAAAATTAACCAATAAAAATACATAAGAATAAATTGAATTTATTCGTGGTCATAGAGAAAGAATATTACATTATTCACTTACAGATATTATAATAATAATAATAATAATAATAATAATAATATAATAATAATAATAATAATAATAATAATAATAATAAAAAGATTAAAAATTAACCATGAAATACATAAAAAAAAAAATTAAAAATTAAATAGCAAAAATAAAATAAAATAAAATGAAAAAATAAATTTAAATTTAAATTTATTCGTGGTCAGAGAGATAGAATATTACATTATTCACTTACAGATATAATAATAATAATAATAATAATAATAATAATAATAATAATAATAATAATAATAATAATAATAATAATAATAATAATAATGAGAAGAAAATAAGGAAATATGGAGATGCTACATCAGAAGCAACCCGACGGAGAGAGGATATAGAAGAAGATTGGTCAACATCTGGAATGAGAGGAATAACACCCCCCAAACAGAGCAGAGGCTGGCAGACCAAGTAAGGAACATAAAGAAAAAGAACTGGCTCTCCCCAACAACAGAAAGAGAAGAACTGGAAAGGGAAATGTCACACGACAACGAATTACACGAAGACGAACTGAGAGACGATGCCACAGAAGACGACAGGGAGGATGAGGTATCAAACAACGACACACGAAGAAACACCGACGAAGTAACAGAGAGGACGGAATGGGTAGAAAAGATTAGACAATGGATGGAGCCAGATACAGAGAGAACAAAGATCCCCTCCATGAAAGCCTACAACACCAAGAAATTAAGGGAGAAAACAAGTGAGGTCAATGAAATACTGGGCTAATACACACCACCAGTATCACAGAAACAAATAACTTGACATATGCAGGAGCAAAGATTAGTAGCAGAACTGATGGGAATTCGAACACCAACACCACCAGCACAACCAACCCAACAGAAACCAAACAGCAACCTCCTTGGAAAAGGCGCCTGGAAAAGCAAATCATGGTGATGAGATCTGACTTGAGTAAACTGAAAGAGATGGCAGAAAAAAGGCTAAGAAGCAAGAAAACAAGGGAGGAACTCAACGAGAAATACAAAGTACAAGAGAGGGGATTAAACACACAATAGAAGATGTAAAACAGAGGCTTAAGGCCAAGCACATAAGATCCAACGGTACATGAACAGAAATAAGGGATACCAACAGAACAAACTATTCGGAACCAACCAGAAAAGACTATACAGCCAACTAAGAGGGGAAGACAACCACCAAGAAATTCCTGAAGCCGAACCAAGTAAGAGACTCTGGGAAAACATATGGAGCAATCCGGTATCACACAACAAACATGCAACATGGCTCAGGAAGTCAAGGAAGAAGAAACAGGGAGAATAAAACAAAGATTCACAGAGATCACGACAGACACAGTCAGACACCAACTAAAGAAAATGCCAAACTGGAAAGCCCCAGGTCCCGATGAAGTCCATGGATACTGGCTCAAAAACTTCAAGGCCCTACACCCACGAATAGCAGAACAACTCCAGCATTGTATCTCAAATCACCATGCACCCAAATGGATGACCACAGGAAGAACAATCTTAGTACAAAAAGACAAGAGTAAGGGAAATATAGCCAGTAACTACAGGCCTATCACCTGCCTACCAATAATGTGGAAGTTACTAACAGGTATCATCAGTGAAAGGCTATACAACTACCTAGAGGATACAAACACCATCCCCCACCAACAGAAAGGCTGCAGAAGGTAGTGTAGGGGCACAAAAGACAGCTCCTCATAGACAAAATGGTAACGAAGAACAGTAGGAGAAGGAAAACCAACCTAATAGCATGGCATGGATAGACTATAAGAAAGCCTTCGACATGATACCACACACATGGCTAATAGAATGCCTGAAAATATATGGGGCAGAGGAAAATACCATCAGCTTCCTCAAAAATACATGCGCAAACTGGAATACATACTTACAAGCTCTGGAATAAGACTAGCAGAGGTTAATATCAGAAGAGGGATCTTCCAGGGCGACTCACTGTCCCCACTACTCTTCGTAGTAGCCATGATTCCCATGACAAAAGTACTACAGAAGATGGATGCCGGGTACCAACTCAAGAAAACAGGCAACAGAATCAACCATCTGATGTTCATGGACGACATCAAGCTGTATGGTAAGAGCATCAAGGAAATAGATACCCTAATCCAGACTGTAAGGATTGTATCTGGGGACATCAGGATGGAGTTTGGAATAGAAAAATGCGCCTTAGTCAACATACAAAAAGGCAAAAGTAACGAGAACTGAAGGGATAAAGCTACCAGATGGGAGCAACATCAAACACATAGATAGACAGGATACAAATACCTGGGAATAATGGAAGGAGGAGATATAAAACACCAAGAGATGAAGGACCACGATCAGGAAAGAATATATGCAGAGACTCAAGGCCATACTCAAGTCAAAACTCAACGCCGGAAATATGATAAAAGCCATAAAACACATGGGCAGTGCCAGTAATCAGATACAGCGCAGGAATAGTGGAATGGACGAAGGCAGAACTCCACAGCATAGATCAGAAAACCAGGAAACATATGACAATACACAAAGCACTACACCCAAGAGCAAATACGGACAGACTATACATAACACGAAAGGAAGGAGGGAGAGGTTGTACTACTAAGTATAGAGGACTGCGTCAACATCGAAAACAGAGCACTGGGGCAATATCTGAAAACCAGTGAAGACGAGTGGCTAAGAGTGCATGGGAAGAAGGACTAATAAAAGCAGACGAAGACCCAGAAATAAATAACAGAGACAGGAGAAAGACAGAAAGAACAGAGGACTGGCACAACAAACCAATGCACGGACAATGCATGAGACAGACTAAAGAACTAGCCAGCGATGACAATTGGCAATGGTTACAGAGGGGAGAGCTAAAGAAGGAAACTGAAGGAATGATAACAGCGGCACAAGATCAGGCCCTAAGAACCAGATATGTTCAAAGTACGATAGACGGAAATAACATCTCTCCCATATGTAGGAAGTGCAATACGAAAAGTGAAACCATAAACCACATAGCAAGTGAATGCCCGGCACTTGCACAGAACCAGTACAAAAAAGAGGCATGATTCAGTAGCAAAAGCCCTCCACTGGAGCCTGTGCAAGAAACATCAGCTACCTTGCAGTAATAAGTGGTACGAGCACCAACCTGAAGGAGTGATAGAAAACGATCAGGCAAAAGATCCTCTGGGACTATGGTATCAGAACGGATAGGGTGATACGTGCAAACAGACCAGACGTGACGTTGATTGACAAAGTCAAGAAGAAAGTATCACTCATTGATGTCGCAATACCATGGGACACCAGAGTGAAGAGAAAGAGAGGGAAAAATTGGATAAGTATCAAGATATGAAAATAGAAATAAGAAGGATATGGGATATGCCAGTGGAAATCGTACCCATAATCATAGGAGCACTAGGCACGATCCCAAGATCCCTGAAAAGGAATCTAGAAAAACTAGAGGCTGAAGTAGCTCCAGGACTCATGCAGAAGAGTGTGATCCTAGAAAACGGCACACATAGTAAGAAGAGTGATGGACTCCTAAGGAGGCAGGATGCAACCGGAACCCCACACTATAATACCACCACCCAGTCGAATTGGAGGACTGTGATAGAGCAAAAAAAAAAAATAATAATAATAATAATAATTAATCAATAATAATAATAATAATAATAATAATAATAATAAAATAATAAGATTTAAAAATTTACCAATAAAACACGTCAAAATAAAATTAAATGGCAAGAATAGAATAAAATAGAATGAAAAAAATTTATTTAAATTAAATTCATTCGTGGTCAGAGAGAGAGGATATTACATAATTCACATACAGATACAGAAGTGAATAAAAAATAAATGTATCAACGTATAATAAAACTTCAGACTTATAGGTTTTTCCATAGATGATTTTCTGTAGATAAATCTCATGCCTTCGGGATTAAATACCTTTCAGAAAGTCTTCTAGATCAGTTATTATCCATCTCGAAAATTATTCGTACAGAATGGAACAACACGTTTCCAAGTTTACTCCTCAAGGACCATATATATTCTCATCAATGAAGATTATAGAACATGAACCAAGGAATAAAACGTGTTTTATTGCGTGACTTTTTCGCCCATTCTCTCTCAAATAGGAACACGTCCCTGATTCACAGATTAAAAAAAAAAAAGAAGAAAATGCTTGTCTTTTGAATTACCATACCTTAAACTAAGTGTTTCTCATTAATGCAAGACACCGCCATCTTTAGATCACCATTTCCAATTATTTCAAATCCTTTCCACATGTCTGGAACCCTCGTAGTACAAGTCAGGATACCTATCCACACATACACCGAAGAGGGAAAAAATATAGTGACTATAATTACCGATGATGGGGTTTGTAGGCTGCTCTAAAGCAAGACCCCGTGCCAGCACAAGGCTGGTTTAATCTAAGAGGACGAAGATAGATACAAATCTTGATTTTCTTTCTTACAACTGGTTTTCTCAGCATTCAGTCAGTCAGTCATTTAAAAGTCCGGATTAGAGGATTAGTGAATGAGAAGTCTTTCGATAGCAATGCCTCTTAACATATTAATTTTGAAGTAATGCTGAAGCCGCCGATTGGCTAAACGGGTGCTGGAAGACGAGTGAATGAAAATGGATTTTATCGAATATTTTAACAGACAGACAACTAAAAAACAAATAGTGTCTTACGGGACTAGAACGTCCTTCACTACCCCGTTCCACACTTAAGGATGAGATTAGAATGCCTGAGTAGTGATTCTTTTATGTGACCGAGTTGCTGAATATTGTTGGTTATTCTTTCCTCCTTTTCTTAGTCTTTGGAATTTCCCCCTAATTTTGCCTTTCCCTAACAGACAACCTCGTCTGGACTTATCAAAAAAAGGGTCATTTGGTTGAAGGTCCAAGGTTCCCTTTGTGCTTGTAAATATGTAAAACAGCTTTTAGCCAAAACGTCCGAAGTAAATGTTACAAAAAAAGGAAAAGATGTCTGCATACATAATCTACACCTCCCGAGATGGCTGTAGACACTGGATATGTACACAGTGTCGAAGTGTCGGTTGATGTTCAATCTAGTTAGAGTCCCCGGGGAGAGGGAGGGAAGGGGGGGAGGGGAGGGGGAGGGGGGAGGTGGGGAAGGGGAGGGGAAGGGGATGGTCTTCTATCTTAGGCGAGGTGTCATACTCCAATTTTCACCCAATATTTGTGAGAGTGATCCTCTCCTTCGTAAACCTCACGAGAGAACACGACCGTGTCAATAACATTCTTCAGCTTTCGATTTCCATAAATCCCACTCCCGCGCCCCCCCCCCCCCCCTTCCACCCCGCCTCTCTCTCTCTCTCTCTCTCTCTCTATAAACACACGAGCATACACACTTGCACTTCTTCTGAGTCCTTCAATACTTCTTTAATTATTTGGTATTTATTTCTATATAATTCCCCCACTTCCATAACCACTTCCAAGTGTTATATCGTTTTTATATATATATATATATATATATATATATATATATATATATATATATATATATATATATATATATATATATTCAGTTTGTATTCCCACAATGGAAAATGAAAATGCTATGTCTCAGAATGTGCCCAACAGTTTGGGCATTTTCTGAGACATAACATTTTCATTTTCATATGTGGAATACAACAGAATTGCCATATCTTCGTGCCTAAGGTAAGATTGCCAGTACTATATATATATATATATATATATATATATATATATATATATATATATATGATATGTATATATATATATATATATATATATATATATCTACTATTATAACTCTTCAACGTACCGTAGGACCTACCTCAACGCGGTAGATATCAAAACCGGACCATTTATAACTCGGTAAACAATGCGACCTGGATCACTCACTCGCCTATGACGTCACGTCACCCCCATTTCGTCTGATACGATCCGCTTCTCCCTTAGGTACAGAAAGCGCTTCTCATTTTTATTTATTTTTTTTAATTCCATAACAGGATCTGATGAAGCTGATATAAAATTCATGGAAATGGAGGAATTGAGTGTTTGTTGGAACTCGGTGGACATAATTTCGTCCCACACAGCGGATGACGTAATAAGATGACGTCATAGGATGACGTTCCGAGCCGTGATGGCTTCTG
>NC_061105.1:12723741-12731241 GCF_015104395.2 Macrobrachium nipponense | reverse complement strand
TGATTTCGTCCCCGTCCACTTGGACGGTGGTTCGATCCTGGGGGGGACGAAATTATTATCAATTAAAAAATTCCCCTTCGGTACATATATGACAATATATCATTTGGGAGGTAAAGTTGAATTTAGAATATTAAAGGACATTTGTAGCTTGAATTGATTATATAAAATGGATCAATTGGTTTCGATGTGATAATTATCATAACAAAAAGGCTACGTGCGTCAAACGCTCGAATTGGCCCACAATGGTAGACGGGGGGTTCCATATCGATTCTCTAATACGAAAGCCATCCAGATCGAGGGTGATTTGTAAGGTCAGAATGATATGAACTTATAGCGTCTCTGTTGGCTTGATTGGATAGCGTCACTGACTGTTCTGATTTCGTCCCCGTCCACTTGGAACGGGGTGGTTCGATCCCATGGGGGACGAAATTATTATCAATAAAAAATTCCCTTCGGAGGTACATATATGAAAAATATATCATGGGAGGTAAAGTGAATTTAGATATTAAAGGACATTTGTAGCTTGAATTGAATATAAATGGATCACGGCTTCGATGTGATAATTATTCATAACAAAAGGCTACGTGCTGTCACGTTCGAATTGGCCAACATGGTAGACGGGGTTCCATATCGATTCTAATTACGCAAAAGCATCCAGATCGAGGGTGATTTGTAAGGTCAGAATCGATATGAACTTATAGCGTCTCTGTTGGTTGGCTGATTGGATAGCGTCACTGACTGTTCTGATTTCGTCCCCGTCCACTTGGACGGTGGTTCGATCCCATGGGGGGGGACGAAATTATTATCAATTAAAAAAACTTCCCCTTCGGTACATATATGAAAATATATCATTTGGGAGGTTAAAGTGAATTTAGATATTAAAGGACATTTGTAGCTTGAATTGATATATAAATGGATCACGGTTCGATGTGATAATTATTCATCAACAAAAAAGGCTACGTGCTGTCAAACGCTCGAATTGGCCAACATGGTAGACGGGGTTCCATATCGATTCTAATTACGAAAGCATCCAGATCGAGGGTGATTTGTGTAAGGTCAGAATCGATATGAACTTTATAGCGTCTCTGTTGGCTGATTGGATAGCGTCACTGAACTGTTCTGATTTCGTCCCCGTCCACTTGGACGGTGGTCGATCCCATGGGGGGACGAAATTATTATCAATTAAAAAATTAAAAAATTCCCTTCGGTACATATATGAAAATAATATCATTTGGGAGGTAAGTGAATTTAGATATTAAAGGACATTTGTAGCTTGAATTGATATATAAATGGATCACGGTTCGAATGTGATAAATTATTCATAAAAAACAAAAGGCTACGTGCTGTCAAACGCTCGAATGGGCCAACATGGTAGACGGGGTTCCATATCGATTCTAATTACGAAAAGCATCCAGATCGAGGGTGATTTGTAAGGTCAGAAATCGATATGAACTTATAGCGTCTCTGTTGGCTGATTGGATAGCGTCACTGACTGTTCTGATTTCGTCCCCGTCCACTTGGACGGTGGTTCGATCCCATGGTGGGCGGACGAAATTATTATCAATTAAAAAAATTCCCCTCGGTACATATATGAAAATATATCATTTGGGTAGGTAAAGTGAATTTAGATATTAAAAAGGACATTTGTAGCTTGAATTGATATATAAATGGATCACGGTTCGATGTGATAATTATTTTCATAACAAAGGCTACGTGCTGGTCAAACGCTCGAATGGCCAACATGGTAGACGGGTTCCATATCGATTCTATTACGAAGCATCCGATCGAGGGTGATTTGTAAGGTCAGAATCGATATGAACTTATAGCGTCTCTGTTGGCTGATTGGATAGCGTCAACTGACCTGTTCTGATTTCGTCCCCGTCCACTTGGACGGGTGGTTCGATCCCATGGGGGGACGAAATTATTATCAATTAAAAAATTCCCCTTCGGGTACATATATGAAAATATATCATTTGGGAGGTAAAGTGAATTTAGATATTAAGGACATTTGTAGCTTGAATTGATATATATATATATATATATATATATAAAATTATATATATATATATATAAAAAATAAAAAATTGGAGCTGCAACTCTCGAAATCATACTTGTAGGCGTCCAGCGAAAGGCATTCGATATAATTGAAGGTTTATTGCTAATGCCGACGTTTCACAACTACATTGTTGCATCTTCAAGGCTGAAATACAGCGAGTTGATTCTTAATAATTAATCATAAAAAGATTTATAATAATATATATAATATTACTACAGTATTCTCTTATTTAAAATGTTAACTCATTTAAAAATATACATAAAAAAAAACGCCATTGACACAAAAAGGACCTACCCAGACGGGAGTTAAAGGAAACTGTTTAAAACAAAAATATAATAATAATAATAAACAAGGCACATACATACAATAAGGCAACGACAGGACAAATAGGGCCATTAAGCAATGAACAATTGAGTAGATGTTGTTTGGGTGTTTAATGATGGGACAGCTAATTTTATCATTATGGACATTAAGGACATTAAAACAAAACAGTTATAGAAGAAAACACCTACCAAAACCTCTTTGTCCACAGGTTCGTCATATGGAGTGATGTATGGTTTGCCCAAAGTGCACAAGGCAGGGACTCCAATGCAGCCCATTGTCTCTTCTATGAATACAGCAAATTATAGAATAGCCAAATACCTTGTTCCAATATTAGAACCCTTAAGAAGAAATTCTTACTCAATAAAAAAACTCTGCTAGTTTCAAAGATGAGATTACTCAAAGAGGATTCTGACTTATTCATGATTATCCTGGATGTGGAATCTCTATTCACAAACGTCCCAGTGGGAGAGACCATCGAGATCGCTTTAAATAAGTTGTTTTCTAGTGAGGATGTTTTATTTCATAATTTTAACAGGACGTTATTTAAGCAATTTTTTAGAATTATCCGTGCTGGACACAACCTTTATTTTTAATAACTTATATAGACAGGTGGAGGGGATGGCCAATGGGTTTCCCTTTAGGTCCGGTGTTCGCCAATATCTTTATGAGTTCTCTGGAAGAACAGGCGCTGGATAGTGTCCTCTTTCTTTCCACCCTTTGTTTTATAAACGTTACGTCGAAGACACGTTTGCTCTTTTCAAGCGTGATTTAATGCCAACTCCTTTTTAGACTATGTTAACACCCAGCAACCGAACATCACGTTCACCCTGGAGAAGGAATCTAATAATAAATTACCGTTCCTGGATGTTATTGTCTCTAGAAATGAACAAGGGTTTTATACAGGGATTTATAGAAAAGATACTTTTACAGGTTTGGGTGGGACGAATTTCTATAGTTTTCTGTCATTTCAACCTTTAAATTAAACTTCATTTTTACTCTCCACCACAGGGCCTTTACACACTCGTCCAGTTGGATGACCTTCCACGAAGAGGTCGTAACCTAGGCTAACTACTTTAGTAATAACTGTTTTCCTCAAAGGGTGTTCTTCAGAGCCTTAAACAAGTTCTTAGATAAGAAAATGGAAATGCCCACTGCTACCCATACTGTGTCGTCGAAAATGAAAATGTTTGCAACGTTCCCTACTTATGTGATGACTATTTTAGAAGAAGTGTCTAAATATACTTCAGAGAGAATTGCTTGCCTTAAATCTAAAATTAATTCCCAAAAATCCTTGCACCATCCGGTCCTTCTTCAAGCTCAAGGACAAAGTTAGTCCGTTGTTTACATCCAACGTTGTTATAAGTATACTTGCCCTAGGTGTAACCAGGGGACTTACGTTGGATGTACCAAACGACTGCTAGGGTACGCATAGACGCCCATAGAGGAGTTAGTTTTAGAACCGGAAGCAGAATGTCCAACCCAGAACAATCCAATATAAGGAATCATTCCAAAGTAGCAAAACAGCCAAAGTAACAAAGATTTTCAGATATAGGACAAACGCAGAAAAACAATGACCTAACAACCTTAGAGTCCATAATGATAAATGAGCTGTTCCATCATTAAACAAAACCCAAACATCACCTACTCAATTGTTCATTGCTTAACGGTCCTATTTGTCTTATCGTTGCCTTATTGTACATATGTGCCTTATTTATTTTTATTATAATTTTGTTTAAACAGTTTCCTTTTAACTCACGTCTGGGTAGGTCCTTCTTTTCGTGTCAATGGTGTTTTTTTTTTTATATAATTTTTAAATGAGTTAACATTTTGAATAAGATAATTACTGGTAGTGATTTTAGTTATATATTATTATAAATCTTTTTATGATTAATTATTAAGGATCAACTCGCTGTATTTCAGCCTTGAAGATGCAACTATGTAGTTGTGAAACGTCGGCATTAGCAATAAACCTTCAATTATTTCAATGCCTTTCCCTGGACGCCTACAAGTATATATATATATATATATATATATATATATATATATATATATATATATATATATATATATATATATATATATATATATATATATATATATATATATATATATATATACGTATATATTAATATATATATATATATATATATATATATATATATATATATATATATATATATATATAGTATTACATAAGCATATATGTATTATATATATATATATATATCATATATATATATATATATATATATATATATATATATATATATATATATACTTATGCATATATATAAAATATATATATATATATATATATATATATATATATATATATATATATATATATATATACAATATATATATTCACCGCGATCTAGTCTATCATCAAAAGTAGGAATCCTAATTGGACATTAAAAAGTCAAATTTATCCTGATTCCAAAAACTCAAGCGCAATACATCCTGACAAATCCTTTCAGCGGAAGCTGGGACGAATCCTATAACATCCTTGTAAACTTCACCACCCGCATTTGTTTTTTATTTTTGATCTCCCGTAAAATTCTCATCAAATGAGATGAGCAAAAAAAAAAAAAAAAACATTCTACTTATCAACTTTATTTGCCGTCATAAACCATATTTCAACTTGGTTTTCTTTTTTTTTCCTTTTTTTCCTTTTTTTGGTAATTAGCCCCAAGAGTCCAAAGGGATTATGAGAGCTTGATGTAATGTTTTTCGTTCTGATGTTTTTCTTTTATCTTTGCAAAATGTTCTTATTATGTTTGAATTTACGTTTTCATATCCCGTACTTTTTTTTTGTTGATGTGTTTTTTAGGGGGTTTTCAAGTGTTTTTAATGGAATGTGAAGTTTAAATGAAATGATTAAACCGTGGGTATGGTTTTATAAACATAAAATATCTTTACTTGAGCCATGATTATTATTATTATTATTTTTTATTTTTTTTTTTTTTTTTGCTCTATCACAGTCCTCCAATTCGACTGGGTGGTATTTATAGTGTGGGGTTCCGGGTTGCATCCTGCCTCCTTAGGAGTCCATCACTCTTCTTACTATGTGTGCCGTTTCTAGGATCACACTCTTCTGCATGAGTCCTGGAGCTACTTCAGCCTCTAGTTTTTCTAGATCCTTTTCAGGGATCTTGGGATCGTGCCTAGTGCTCCTATGATTATGGGTACGATTTCCACTGGCATATCCCATATCCTTCTTATTTCTATTTTCAGATCTTGATACTTATCCAATTTTTCCCTCTCTTTTCTCTCACTCTGGTGTCCCATGGTATTGCGACATCAATGAGTGATACTTTCTTCTTGACCTTGTCAATCAACGGAAAGACGTCCTGGTCTGTTTTGCACGTATCACCCTATCCGTTCTGATACCATAGTTCCCAGAGGATCTTTTGCCTGAATCGTTTTCTATCACTCCTTCAGGTTGGTGCTCGTACCACTTATTACTGCAAGGTAGCTGATGTTCTTGCACAGGCTCCAGTGGAGGGCTTTTGCTACTGAATCATGCCTCTTTTTGTACTGGTTCTGTGCAAGTGCCGGGCATTCACTTGCTATGTGATTTATTGTTTCACTTTTCGTATTGCACTTCCTACATATGGGAGAGATGTTATTTCCGTCTATCGTACTTTGAACATATCTGGTTCTTAGGGCCTGATCTTGTGCCGCTGTTATCATTCCTTCAGTTTCCTTCTTTAGCTCTCCCCTCTGTAGCCATTGCCAATTGTCATCGCTGGCTAGTTCTTTAGTCTGTCTCATGTATGTCCGTGCATTGGTTTGTTGTGCCAGTCCTTTCTGTTCTTTCGTGTCTTTCTCCTGTCTCTGTATATTTCTTGGGTCTTCGTCTGCTTTTAGTTAGTCATTCTTCCCATGCAACTCTTTAGCCACCTCATCTTCACTGGTTTTTCAGGATATTGCCCCCAGTGCTCTGTTTTCGATGTTGACGCAGTCCTCTATACTTAGTAGTCCTCTCCTCCTTCCTTTCGTGTTATGTATAGTCTGTCCGTATTTGCTCTTGGGTGTAGTGCTTTGTGTATTGTCATTTGTTTCCTGGTTTTCTGATCTATGCTGCGGAGTTCTGCCTTCGTCCATTCCACTATTCCTGCGCTGTATCTGATTACTGGCACTGCCCAGGTGTTTATGGCTTTTTATCATATTTCCGGCGTTGAGTTTGACTTGAGTATCGACCTTGAGTCTCTGCATATATTCTTTTCTGATCGTGTTCCTTCATCTCTTGGTGTTTTATATCTCCTCCTTCCATTATTCCCAGGTATTTGTATCCTGTCTCATCTATGTGTTTGATGTTGCTCCCATCTGTAGCTTATCCCTTCAGTTCTCGTTACTTTGCCTTTTTGTATGTTGACTAAGCGCATTTTTCTATTCCAAACTCATCCTGATGTCCCCAGATACATATCCCTTACCGTCTGGATTAGGGTATCCTATTTCCTTGATGCTCGTTACCATACAGCTTGATGTCGTCCATGAACATCAGATGGTTGATTCTGTTGCCTCTTTTCTTGAGTTGGTACCCGGCATCCATCTTCTGTAGTACTTTTGTCATGGGAATCATGGCTACTACGAAGAGTAGTGGGGACAGTGAGTCGCCCTGGAAGATCCCTCTCCTGATATTAACCTCTGCTAGTCTTATTCCAGAGCTTGTAAGTATTGTATTCCAGTTGCGCATTGTATTTTTGAGGAAGCTGATGGTATTTTCCTCTGCCCCATATATTTTCAGGCATTCTATTAGCCATGTGTGGTATCATGTCGAGGCTTTCTTATAGTCTATCCATGCCATGCTTAGGTTGGTTTTCCTTCTCCTACTGTTCTTCATTACCATTTTGTCTATCAGGAGCTGGTCTTTTGTGCCCCTACACTTCCTTCTGCAGCCTTTCTGTTGGTGGGGGATGGTGTTTGTCTCCTCTAGGTAGTTGTATAGCCTTTCACTGATGATACCTGTTAGTAACTTCCACATTATTGGTAGGCAGGTGATAGGCCTGTAGTTACTGGCTATATTTCCCTTACTCTTGTCTTTTTGTACTAAGGATGTTTTCTCCTGTGGTCTCCATTTGGGTGTTGCTTGGTGATTTGAGATACAATGCTGGAGT
>NC_061105.1:12711241-12713741 GCF_015104395.2 Macrobrachium nipponense | reverse complement strand
AGAGGCACAGAAGACGAAGAAAATAAAAGTACAACGGCAGAAAACTACTATTACTAATAATAAATCATAATAATAATAACAATAATAATAATAATAATAATAATAATAATAATAATAATAATAATAATGAGACCTTTATGAACGTCGCCGTGTGAAGTCCACCTAACCAGAAGTCTCATTTGACCTTAAGACCTTAATGACCTTGACCTGTGCAACATTAAAGTACCAATTACGCTAGATACTTCTTTCATATGTTCTACTTCCACTCTCCATGTTCTTCCTCCTCCTCCTCCTCCTCCTACTCATCCTACTCATCCTCCTCTCCTCCTCCATACCCCTCCTCCTCCACCATCCTCCCCCTCCAACCCTAGCATGAGGAGAGGAGGATCTGGGCTAGAGAGAGAGAACTTATCTCACTTCCTCCTCCTCTGCCTCACCCTCCTCCTCTTCCTCCTTCCCCTACTTCTCCTCCTCCGCCTCCTCCTCTTCCTTCCACCTTCTTCCTCCTTACATTCCTAACGTTGAGGGAGGGCGCTTCAAAAGTAGGAAACCTGGAAAGGAAGAGGGTCTGGGAGAGAGAGAGAGAGAGAGAGAGAGAGACAGACAGACAGAGAGAGAGAGAATAGAGAGGAGAGAGCTGATCAGCCTCAAAGAGAGGTTTTATTTGGGCATCAACGTTACTTACCCAAACTCGGGAAGGCTGGTCGGGCGCGCACATCACGACTTCAAACTCCCGCCATTAGGCCATTGACCAATTCCCACGTGCGACTTCGCCTTTACGAGGACTCTTCTTTATTTCATTAGATTCTGACGTCAGCTGTGGGTAGGAGGTCCCCCCGGGAATAGAGAGGGAGGAAGAAGAATAAGACGTAGAGGAGGAGGAGGAGGAGGAGGAGGAGGAGGAGGAGATATATAAGAAAGGGAGAGAATATTCTTACGACCCGATTTTTTATTTGCTTCAGACGTTCGCAGATTGAAACGTTTCTGCCATAGGGAAAGAGATGGAGGAAACGGGAGAGAGAGAGAAGGAGGAGATAGAGGAGAGGAGGAATAGGAGAAAAGAAGGAACGAGGGAAGAACAAGATGACATAAGACAGGAAGAAGAGAGGAGAGACGAGATGAGAAGGCACGGTTGGATTAGAAAGCTCCCACATGACAAAACGATGCACTTTTAGTCCGCCCAGACAAACTGTGGATAGAAATTGACGGAGATTGCTAATGTATTTTATGATCCGATATCATTTCCTGGTAGATATACCGGTAGGATCTGCTCAGATAACAACGGAGAGTTTACGAAAAGGTCTTTCGAATTTGGAGTTGATCACATTCGGAGGCTGGAAGGAAGAGGCGGAAGTCTTCTTGGTAGACAGGCCACTCACTCTGATTAGCTTTCAGCCAAGTCGACATTTATATATTTCATCATAATAATAATATATATTTTCTCATTTTCCTGAGCTGGATTGGTATCCTTTAAATCAGCTTTGTAAGTAAGCAGAAGAATGCATATAAGACTGTGTGTAAAGTGCTTTTCCATATAATATCTAACTTTACAGTTGAGTGTATATCCGTTATGAGAATACTCCCTTCAAGTTTATACGTATTTATTCATTTTCCGATAATGTGGAAGAAGTCAGGCCTACTACGTCAGGGCATTCGCTGATGAACGTAATTCCTTCGGTAAACCCTCGAGTTCAGGCTCCCTCCCCCCAGCCCGCCACCCCCGCCCCCACCCTCCTCTCTCGCCTTTCCGCTATCAAAAAAAATGGAAGAAAGAGGAGGAGAAGAGAAAAGGAGAGGGAGAGGGAGGAGAGAGGAGGAGAGAGCCGTTATATAGCAATCGGCAGAACTTTCCAACTTCAAAAAAAAAGAAAAAAAAAACAAGAAGAAAAGGAGGAAGAGATACAGGAGGAGGAGGAATAGAAGAAGAAGAGGAGGAGGAGGAGGGGAGGAGGAGGAAGAGGAAGAGCCTTTTCATAGCACTCAGCCGAATTGCCACATCTTACCAGGGCCCAAACGACCGCAAAAACCATCAGATTCGTGGGAGCCGTTCCAAAGGCAATTTCCTCTTACTACTACGACTACTACTACTACTACTTTACTACTTCGACTCTCATCTCATTCTCATTCCCTGGTCGCAGTCTTGATCTCTAGGAACTGCCACAACACAGCTCATGTTTATCCATTTCAAATTTTTTTTTCTCTCTCCTGGGGAGAGGACGGGGCGCAGAAATAGCGAGATTTCTACTTCCTATCTCAATCTCTCTCTCTCTCTCTCTCTCTCTCTCTCTGCCCAAAAAGATTGGTTAGCAAATTATGCATTGCTCGCGCTTATCTTTCGTCTGCAAAAAAATTTCATAAATAGTTTATGAATATCCCCAATAAATGGAGCATGAATATTGGTTCCATGATTGATCAAGTTGGAATTATTGTTACTAAATACTTCTTTTCTCCACAAATCAAAGGCGTGTATTAAATTTTTATTAAATTATAAATAATCATG
>NC_061105.1:12699303-12710741 GCF_015104395.2 Macrobrachium nipponense | reverse complement strand
CTCTTTCTTTACGCCTAACAAAAAAGAGGAAAACTCTCTCTCTCTCTCTCTAGACTTCAAATTCTCTCTGTCTGTCGCTGTCTCTCTCTGTGGCGTTGATGAAAATGTCAAAATGTAAGAAATTATTTATTCTCGATCGTTTCAGAGACAATTATCTCTCTCTCTCTCTCTCTCTCTCTCTCTCTCTCTCTCTCTCTCTCTCTCTCTCTCTCGCTTTCTCTCTCTCTCTTTTTCTCTCTCTCTCATTATAACGTTGATAAAAATGCCAAAATGTAAGAAATAATTTATTCTTGATTATATTAGAGAAAAAAATCCGTCCCTCTATCAGCGACAATATAAAAGTGTCCACCCTCTCTCTCTCTCTCTCTCTCTCTCTCTCTCTCTCTCTCTGGGAGGGCAAATGGAGCCGGAGGAGAATGGGCGATGAAGGATCAGACAGGAATTTATCCGCAAAATGGCTGCATCTGATTGCTGCTTACAGTTCGCCTCTAAGAGAAAACAGATGTTCCATTTGTTGCCGATGTCAGCTTCTGATGAAGCGCCAATGAAAGCATCACTTTACTGGTGCTTCCTTCTTCTTCGCCTTCAGAGAGAGAGAGAGAGAGACAGAGAGACACACAGAGAGAGAGAGAGAGAGAGAGAGAGAGCGAGAGAGAGAGAAGAAGAAGGAAGGAGGAGGAGAAGAGGAGAAGGAGGGGGAGGAAAAGAAGAGAGAGAAGAGAGAGAGAGAGAGAGAGAGAGAAGTTGAGAGTTTTTTCTTCTTGTTGTCATTATAAGAAACAGAGGAGTTAATTGTCGTCTGATTGCAGTTTAGATTGTTTGTTTGTTTGTATGGTGTTTTTGCGTTGTATGGAACTAGTGGTTATTCAGCAACGGGACCAACGGCTTTACGTGACTTCCGAACCACGTCGAGAGTGAACTTCTATCACCAGAAAATACACATCTCTCGCTCCTCAACGGAATGGCCGAGAACCGAATTCGCGACCACCGAGGTGGGTCACCAACCCCATACCAACCACGCCACTGAGGCGGGGGGGGAGAGAGAGAGAGAGAGAGAGAGAGAGAGAGAGAGAGAGAGAGAGAGAGAGAAGAATTGAGAAAAAAATGGGCGATTAATTTTAAGCTTTAATAACAGAACAGGACATAAGGTTTCTACGGCAACCAAATTCATCAATTTTTGTTTTCTTCTTCTTTAGATACATTTTTATCGTGTTATCACTTCTGTCTATCGTTTATCTTATTAATATAAGGAAGGGATGGTCACATAGTACATGTATGCGTTAATACCGTTGATGTTTATTGGTTAGAGACTGAGAGAAATCAACTTCGGTTTAGGGTAATCAATTCAGTATTTCTTACAGCTGACACTTACATAAGCGTGCTGAATGATGGTCCCTGCTTCTGAACTTCAGGCCGGTACGTAATGTCTCGAAGGTAGGCGGGACTTGTCGTTTGGCCCCTTCTCTCTCTTAAGATAACCTCATATTCGTCCTTATGGGTATACATGAGTTTGATTTGTACTTAAAGGGAGTTTGACTTGTTCTAATTTTCTTCTCGTTCGTTTCGTGACCTACGAAAGAGCCAATCATATCCTGATTCTGCTTCATCCCATTCGTTCGTTACTCTGGATATTGGTGTCAAAGACTACTGCATTTATCGCGAAGCTAGTTAATGGAAACGTATCATGAATCAAGGATGAATTTTAGATGAGCAGAATACAAAATTCAAATTAAACAGCCAATCTCGGGCTTACTTTGAACTCGCCCCAAACCGTCTCAGACCGAGAATTCTCGCGAAGCCGAAGTCGCGCCGAAGTATTTCGGAAAGAAAGTCGACCTTCGCGGCGCCATTATGGGTCGGAGGAGCCTGGAGGAACCCCTCCCGAGGAAGTCTTCTTCAGCCGATAATAAATTTCACAGAAATTCCAGGTAACACGTCTCCTTTCCTCCTGGCCGGGGAATTACGCATGTCGGTGGCGTGTCAGAAGATCCTCTGGAGTCCTTCAGCTGATTAAGGATACATGACCCTTCTCTCTCTCTCTCTCTTCTTCTCCTCCTCCTCCTCCTCATTCCTTTTCCTTCACTCTCTTCTTTATTTCCCTTCATTCGCTTTCTCATCGGACGCTTTCACTTCACCCCCGCCTGCAGCCTTCGTCTTGTCTTTCATAATTCATGAGGTCCTTTCAGAGTACGGTAATCTGCTCTGATAATATCGATGACGTTATTGAACATCATAGCTATTATATTTTTAGTTCTTGGTTAGTTCCAAAGACAACAGAGATTGCGCTCAAGAATTTTCCAAATGAACAATATACATTAATTCCACTTTTTTCTTAGTTACACAGACATAAGAAAAATAATGTATTTTCCAAAAGAACAATATATATAAAAAAAAAAGTATTTTCGAAATGAATAATATTCCACTTCTTTCTTAGTCACAAAGACGTAAAAAAAAAAATTTTTTGTGAACGTCTAAAAATTCACGTTGCTAATTGGACGAATTTTTTTTCTTTTGATACGAGATACAGAATTAGGTTCAATTACAATGCTAAATTCATCGAACTTAGCCTGTATCCAAGTTTGAAGTCTTATAGCTGAAGGGAGTATGAATCAGTTTTGTTCAATATATTTAAAAAAACGATTATTGTATATTTTTTTTTGTTTAGAATGAGTATAAATAGGACTGTAAATAGTACAATTTATTTTTTAGAAAAATAAAAGCTAGAACCTTTATATATTTGTAATAGCTGATTGGAATACCATTCTACTTTACTCGACATATTGCACGAAGCTAGATATATTTATTTTCGTGTTTGGACAGCATAGATCTGGGACTGTAAACGGTATATATACCAGTTTTGTTTGAGAAAATCGAAGGGTATTGTTCTTTTTTGTTTGTTTTTTCTATTATTATTTTTTTTTATTGATGCCGAATACCTTTGATGTTTGTACGGCAATTTAATATACGAATCGATTCATCCGACATTTTGACATTCAGCTTTATCGGCGTTGAAGACCTTTGATGTTAAAATGCCAATTTAACACCCAACTAAATTCAGCCTATATGTCATACTCCTGGTACTAATGTAACAAACACAGAAACAGCAACGGCGGCATTGGTAATAATAACAACAACAACAACAACAACAATAATAATAATAATAATAATAATAATAATAATAATAATAATAACAACAACAATAATAATAATAATAATAATAATAATAATAATAATAACAGACAGACCGAGTTAAAAAAACTTATGAAAAGTAAACAAATCAATTTATAATTGTAACAATTGCAAGAACAACATTGATTCAACAATTTAGTCTCTGCTAATTAACAAGAGTCCGTAGGCCCACCCACACAAGGCAGAGAGCAAAGGCACGTGCTGGCATAAGCCACATTTGTCTAAACCACCCCACCTATCAAATGGTTAAGGCACCCGAAATTAATTATATTATCAAAAATAATTTATTACCAAAATTAATTTAATTAAAAAAATAATGTAATTATTAAAAATTATTTTATAATCAAAATAGTTTTATAAAAAATGATTTTATCAAAAATGATTTTATCATAAAAATACAATTGGTATAAAATTAATATTATTATCAAAAATAGTTATATTATCGAAATTAATTATGTTATCAAAATTGTTGAATTATTAAAATTATTTTATAATCAAAATTTTTAAATTCTATTTTCAAAAATAGTTTTATTATCACAAATAATTTTGTTACCAAAAATATATATATTTTTTTACCAGAAATAATTTTATTAGCAAAAAAAATTTATTATCACAAATAATTGTTTTTATCAAATATAATTTTATCATCAAATATTATTTTATTATCAAATATAATTTTATAGTCAAATCTAATTTTATTATCACAAATAATTTTAATATCAAATGTAAGTTTATTAATAAAAATTCATTTATAATAATAAATCAGTGACAAATACAACAACAATATTCAAAACAACAGCATTAGGTAAACAACCAAAAAAAAAAAAATACAAGATGGAAATGAACTCGCATTTACCTTGTCAACACCCCGACTTGCAACAACAACAACAACAACAACAACAGCGCCACAACATCAACAACAATAATTAAATTGTCAATTAGAGAGAGATTCAGCGGCATACGTCGTCGACGCTTTGTTTAAGTTGCCACACTGTGTTATGAGGCTCAAGGAACTCGTCGTTGTCAACATCCTAACAATAGGGCGAACTGCATAGAGGGCGAATAGTTCGGTTTATGCAATTTCCTTTGTTGCAGCGATAATTGGATTTTTTTTCCTTGCAGTTGACAGATAACTTGACAAAAGACTCGAGTTGCATTCCGGTACGTAACCTACGGATATTTGACAGGACGCACATTTGGGCAAGTTGACAGTTAATCGGTGGATCGCTTGACAGAACGGGCATTTAATCAGTGGACCGCTTGACTGAATGGACGTTTAATCAGTGGACCGCTTGACTGAATGGACATTTAATCAGTGGACCGCTTGACTGAACGGGCATTTAATCAGTGGATCGCTTGACTGAACGTACATTTAATCAGTGGACCGCTTGACAGAACGGACATTTAATCAATGGGATGCCTGATTGAACGGACATTTAATCAGTGGACGGCTTGACTGAACGGACATTTAATCAGAGGACCGCTTGACTGAATGGACATTTAATCAGTGGACGCCTTGACTGAAAGAACATGTAACCAGTGGACCGCTTGACTGAAAGAACATTTAATCAGTGGACCGATTGACTGAGAGAACATTTAATCAGTGGACTGCTTGACTGAACGGACATTTAATCAGTGGACCGCTTGACTGACTGAAGGGACATTTAATCAGTGGATCACTTGACAGAACGGACATTTAATCAGTGGGACCCGCTTTACGAATGGACATTTTAATAATGGACGTTGACTGAAACGGGGAAAAAAAACCCAAAAATTTAATCGTGGGACACTTGACTGAATGGACGTTTAATCAGTGGATCGCTGGACTGAGCGGACATTTAATCAGTGGACCGCTTGACTAAATAGACCTTTAATCAGTGAACAGCTTGACTGAACGGACATTTAATCAATGGACCGCTAGACTGAGCGGACATTTAATCAGTGAACCGCTTGACTGAAAGAACATTTAATCAGTGGACCGCTTGACAGAACGGACATTTAATCAAAAGTGGACAGCTTGACTGAATGGAGTTTAATCAGTGGATTTCGCGGAACTGAGCGGACATTTAATCAGGTGGACCGCTGGACTAAATAAATAGACCTTAATCAGTGAACAAGCTTGGACTGATTTACGGGACATTTAAGCAATGGACCGGATTAGACTGAAAGCGGGACATTTAATCAGTGAAACGCTTGACCTGAAAGAACATTTAATCAGGGATCCGCTTGACAGAAACGAACATTTAATTCAAAGGAATGCTTGATTGAAACGGGACATTTAATGCAGTTGGAAGGCTTGACTGAAACGGAAACATTTAATTCAGGGGACGGCTTGGACCTGAAGACATTTAATTCAGTGGACCGCTTTTGAAACTGAAAGGAACAGTAATTAGTTTGGAATCGCTTGACCGGAACAAACAATTTTTAAGCAGTTTGGACCGTTGACTAAACGGACATTTAATCATTGAATGCTTGATTGGTAACTGGACATTTAATCAGGGACCACTTTGACATGATAACGGACATTTCAACTCAGTAGGACCAGGTTGATGGAATGGAACATTAATCAGTTGGTAATTTGGACAGAACAGACATTTAATCAATGGAATTCTTGATTGAACGGACATTTAATCAGTGGACGGCTTGACAGAACGGACTTTTTAATTCATTTTGGGAATTATTGATTGAAACGGGAACATTTAATCAGTTGGGACAGGCATTGGACTGAACGGACATTTAATCAGTGGATGGCTTGACTGAATGGACATTTAATCAGTGGACCGCTTGACTGAAAGAACATTTAATTAGTGGATCGCTTGACTGAACGAACATTTAATCAGTGGACCACTTGACTGAACGGACGTTTAATCAGTGGACCGCTTGACTGAACGGACGTTTAATCAGTGGAATGCTTGACTGACCTTATGTTTAATCAGTGGACCTCTTCACTGAATGGACGTTTAATCATTGGATCACTTGACTGAACTGACATTTATTCAGTGGAGTTCTTGACTGAACGGACATTTAATCCGTGGACTGCTTGACTGAACGGACATTTAGTCAGTGGACCACTTGACTGAATAGGCATTTAATCAGTGGACCGCTTGGATAAACGGGCATCTAATTAGTGGACCGCTTAACTGAAAGAACATTTAATCAGTGAACTGCTAGACTGAATGGACATTTAATCAGTGGACCGCTTGACTGATCGAACATTGAATCAGTGGACCGCTTGACTGAATGAACATTTAATCAGTGGAATGCTTGACTGGACAGACATATAATCAGTGGATCGCTTGACTAAATGGATATTTGGTCAAATGGACATTTAGTTAGTGGAATGCTTGACCGATGAATGGACAATTGGTCAAATGGACATTTAACTAGTGAAACACTTCACTAAGTCGACATTTGGCCAAATGGACATTAATCAGTGGAACTCATGACCGAACAGACATTTGGTCAAATGGATTTTTGATTAGTGGAACGCTTGACAGACGGGCATTTAATCAAACGGACATTGATGGACATTTAAACAATCGAACGCATGACCGATCGGACATTTGATCAAACGGGCATTTAATCAATCGGAGGCATGACCGATCGGACATTTTATCAAATGGACATTTAACTAATCAAACGTTTGAGTGAATGGACATTTTATCTAACAGACATTTAATCGGTGTAATGCTTGACTGACCAGTCATTTGATAAACCGGACATTTAATCAAACAGACATTTAGTTAATCGAACGCTTGGGCGAATGGAAATTTGACCGAACAGCCATTTTACTGAATGGACGTGTGAGCAATTAGATCCTTGACTGAAGCAACATTAAACAGAGCAGTCGTTTGATGAAAAGAACATTACTTATACGAACATTTGCTCTATTAAACATTTCAAGCTGGATATTAATAAAATGCACATTTACGCCAAGGTGGCATTTGACTGTGTACAATATTTACAAGAAGGGATACTTATTAGGAAGGTACTTTTAAGTTAACAAAACAGCAATGACAGAAATTATTATTATTATTATTATTATTCACAAGTTGGAACCTATTCATGAACAAGCCCACCAAAGGGGCCTCTGACTTCCCCACTAGGCTATCACGAGAGGTATAAGTTAATGCGGCCTCTCACCTACAAATCCCTGTCGCACTCAGGTATTCGTTGTTAGAGTCGGCGTCAACCCACCTCGACCTTGTATAATTATTGTTTGAAACTGTTAATTACGTTTGGGTTTAATTGGACAGTTTATGTATCAAGGTATTTCTGTTGTTGTGGGTTATTAAGGAAGAGGTGTAAATGACCGTTTATGACTAGTTGAGTTTGTATATTACTTGTTGTTGATTGTCAATGATTATTTAAGATGTTCTCTTGGAGAGTGGGGAGTATGTGTGGTTAGTTGAAGTCAAGCCCTGCAGGAGATTATTACCTCTCCACCAAAAGATCGTTGTGTGTCTGTATCCATTATATATATATAATTTTTTAAGTAAAGAAGAAAAAACCAAGTCTGTGTTTCTTTACTGCCACAAGCTATCTAGGCAGTATGGAGAGTAACTTCGACTTGAAACTGATCCCTGAGTATGATGGCAGAAACGCACAATCTGTTATGGAGTGGCTGGAGAAGTTGGAGCTGGTTTGCAAGCTTCGGAAAGTTGATGATGTGGCCAGTGTGATTCCTCTGCGGCTTACAGGTGGTGCCTTTGCAGTGTACTTACAGTTACCACCCACAGCAGATAGGAAGCGAAGGTTTGGTTGACAAGGTGAAAGAAGCATTGTTGGCTGCATTTGCTGTTGATCCCTATGTAGCCTATGAACAGTTTGTCAGTAGGAAGTTGCTCAGTGGAGAGGCACCGGATGTCTACTTAGCTGAGCTACGTCGACTCGGATCCCTGTTTGGAGGAATTTCTGAAAAAGCTCTTGCAAGTGCTTTTGTAGCTGGACTTCCAGAGAGAGTTCGTCAGCTGTTGAGAGCTGGGTCTCGCATGGAGGCCCTCGATCTGGAACAGATTTTGGCTTGGGCACGGGCGGTTCTGAAAGATGACCTTCCTTCTGTTTCAGTGGAAACATGTTTTGGCGCCACAGGAAGCTTGGGTTCTGTGCCAGTAGAAACAACAGTTCAGAAATGTCATGTATGCCTTGGACCAAATCACTTTGCCAGGGACTGTCTTGCTCGCAACCGAGTAAATGGTCGATTTCGGAGAAGGGTAAAGTGCTATCGGTGTGGTGGAATGGGGCACATTGCGTCAGCTTGTCCGGGAAACGAGCAAGGAGAGGAGGGATCAGCGCCAGCCTCCTCTCCCCAAACCCACTGAGTAAGGTGCTGCCAAGTACTGTTTTGAGTGTAGAGGGTCTTCAGTGTTGTGTGTTAGTAGACACTGGGTGTTCTCAAAGCATCGCTCATGTCTCATGCTGTAAGGCATGGAACAAGTGTGCAGTTAACATGATAACTGTGAGTGGGCAAGAATGGGTGTGTGTGAAGGAATGGGTGTCGTGCACTTACAGCTCAGTAATGGAGCTACTGCCAGCATTTCTGTATGTGTAACTACTCTAATGCCCCTCGGTTTTAAATTTCTTCTCGGCTTGGATGGTGTGAGGGCTCTAGGAGGAGTCACTGTCGATACCCAGGGTGGTGTACGTTTTGGAATGGAAGACACTCTTTTTTCTGCAGCTGCTGATGTGAAGGTGGGGGTGGATGAGTGTGATTTTAGTGCAATTTATGATCCTGCGATTAAATGTTGGACAGCTACATGGAAATGGTCTGAGGGCAAGGAGCCTGGCGTCCTGGAGAATGGAGTAAAGGCATATTCTGTACCTCAGGAGGCAAAGGACCTGTATGAATCAGAGCTACAAAGATGGGTGAATAATGGCTGGCTGCTTCCTTATGATGAGAATAAATAGGGACCAGCTAAGGGGCTTATTCCCCTCATGGCTGTTGTACAGCAAAATAAAAAGAAGGTGCGGCCTGTACTGGACTTCAGAGAACTGAATACGTACATTGATGCATTTACAGCAGACTCGGATGTGTGCTCAGACAAACTACGTGAGTGGCGCAGGCAAGGAGTGAATGTATCTGTAGTAGACTTGGCTAAAGCTTACCTCCAAATAAGAATCCATGAGTCTCTGTGGCCATACCAGACTGTATATTTCAAAGGCCAGAGGCATTGCCTGACTCGACTGGGGTTTGGCTTGAATATTGCTCCGATGGTAATGAAATCTGTTTTAAACTGTGTTCTCCTTCAGGACCCAATTGTAAGAAAAGGAACATCAGCTTATATTGATGACATCTTGGTGAATGAAGATATTGTTAAGGCCAGCCGTGTAGAGGAGCATCTTAGAAATTTTGGGCTAGTAAGTAAGCCACACCAAAGACTTGCTGAAGGGGCTCGAGCATTGGGCCTGAGAGTTTGGGGGGAGCAGGAGAGTCTTTTTTGGAAAAGGGACAATGACCTGGGCGATGCACCAAGACAATTGACTCGGCGAGCAGTGTTCTCATACTGTGGTAGACTGTTAGGCCATTACCCTGTTTGTGGATGGCTGCGAGTGGCGGTAGCATTCATCAAGAGAAGAGTCAATAAAGTCACTGAAGGATGGTACGACGTCATTAATGATGATTACATCAAAATGTGTTTGCAAGAACTTCTGGAGAAGGTTAAGAAGGATGACCCTGTGAGAGGACAGTGGAATGTCACCGGTGACAAATTCAAGATCTGGGTGGATGCTAGTTCTCTTGCGCTTGGTGTTGCAGTGGAAGTTAAATGGTTCCATTGTGGAAGATGCCAGCTGCTGCAGAAAGACGACTCTTGCCACATCAAATATGGCTGAGCTAGATGCAGTCATTAAAGGATTGAATCTTGCACTGGCTTGGAAGATACAAAAGGTGGAATTAATGACTGACTCATCTACTGTGCATAGATGGATTTCAGATGGACTTTTAGGAAAAAGCAGATTGAAGACTAAGGCCGCAAGTGAAATGCTCATCAGAAGAAGACTAGGAATAGTCTTGTCATTGATAGAAGAGTGTGACCTCCAGCTGTCTATTACACTTGTGTTTTCTGCCAATAATAAAGCTGACAGTTTTGACACGTGTACCTCAGCGCTGGCTGAGGGACCTTGGTTCATGTCACCAAGATGCAAAACTTGTGTGTGCTTCTGTTGTCCCTGCCATTAGTGATGGAATTAAGGAGATCCATCATGCTGCTGGTCACCCAGGTGTGAGAAGAACTCTCTATTTTGTGAAGAAAGTCCATCCAGGAGTTACCAGGCGGCAAGTACAGGCTGTTGTCAAATGCTGTGAGGCATGCCAGTCAATAGACCCGGCCCCAGTGACGTGGCAGAAGGGTAGTCTGGAAGTGGATAGAGTGTGGCAGAGAGTTGGCATGGATATTACTCACTATGATGGACGGCCGTATCTTACTCTCATTGATTGTGGACCATCTCGATTTGCCATCTGGCGTCGGCTCCATTTTCAGACCAGTGAGAGCATCATCGGGCAACTTGAGACAGTGTTCTATGAACGAGGAGCGCGGAGGAACTGTTCAACTGACAATGACCCTGCTTTTCGCAGCAAACTATTTGCTGACTTTGCAAAAAGTGGTGCGTGCATCTTAATTTTAGATGTGCTTATGTTCCATCAGGAAATGGTATAGCTGAGAGATGCCATCGAACTGTTAAAGTCATTGCTGCAAGGAAAGGCTGCAGCATTGCAGAGGCTGTATATCTGTATAATTTGATACCTCGTGATGACTGCGACTCAACGACTGCCCCTGTCAGTATGCTGTATTCTTACCCTGTGAGGGTCCGAGGAGTGGATCCATGCTCAATGAACAAAGTGGCAGTGAGTGGCCCCTACAAAGTAGGTGATGAGGTGTGGGTAAAACCATCCAACACGCGATGCAATATGCAATTTGAAAGAGGCAAGGTTACGAGAGTTTTGTCAGAACAAGCTGTTGAAGTCAATGGAGTTCCACGCCATGTTAGAGATCTTCGTTCGTGTTCTTCACAAGGATTGATATTGAGTGAGGAAACTACTGATGCTGAGGATGAGGAGCTTCTTATACAGCTTCCTGTTCATGAAGATAAGGGGGAAGAGGAAGATTCAGGCACTGTTGCTGAGTGCAACGCGATTCCAAGACATTCAACAAGAGTTAGAAGAGCTAGAGTTTGTAATATATGTGAATGTTATTCAGGGGGGAGTGTATAATTATTGTTTGAAACTGTTAATTACTGTTTGGGTTTAATTG
>NC_061105.1:12649303-12689303 GCF_015104395.2 Macrobrachium nipponense | reverse complement strand
ATATATATATATATATATATATATATATATATATATATATATATATATATATATAGGTTATTGACCCTCTTTTAAACATGTAGTGTTGGATATTACTGTTGCATTGATTGCACTGAATTTATATAGAGTTTCCATATTATATTATTATTATTATTACTATTATTATTGATTATTATTATTATTATTATTATTATTATTATTATTATTATTATTATTATTTACATGTATACACACGCGCGCACACACACACACACACACATATATATATACATAATATGATATTATATATATATATATATATAGTATATATATATATATATATTATATTTATTTATCCATTTATATATATATGTATATTGTATATTACATACATATATGTATATAATTATCATTATTACTATTATTAATATTATTATTGCATATATACATACATACACACACACATACATACATACATACATCATACATACATATATATATATATATATATATATATATATATATATATATATATATATATAACATATATATGAGAGAGAGAGAGAGAGAGAGAGAGAGTGTAAACTTAAAACCCGGAATGGATGCTATGAATACCTAAGGAACCAAAATGCAGGAATGCTGAAGGCATTGTTGAACCAACTCTCCTCTATGGAAATGATGTGCGGATGCGGAATGAGATTTGAAAAAAAAAATGCGTAATCTTGAGAGGAAATTGGCTCGTGTAAGGTTTTCGGATGCAAGAAGAGTGAGAAAGGTAAGAATTGTAGAATCGCAAAGAGGAGAGAAGTTTTGGCTTAGGTGAAAGGATTTATTAGTATTTTAAGATGGAAAGGAAGGCAGAGAAACTTTTTGGATAGGATGGCGTTAAAGAGACACTGGAAGGGAGGAGCCATGGCATCCAGAAGAAGAGATACGGATTAGGCTAAACAACAGGATAAGGTGAATGATACAATTAGTGGACTTCATAGAAATAAATAGGTAAATAAAAATATATATATATATTATATTAATATAATATATATATTTATTATTATTATTATATATAATAATAATATATTATATAATTTATATAATTTATATGGTATTATAAATAAAATGTAATATATATATATATATATTTTATATATATTATAAATATATATATATATTATATACCGTATGAACTATATATATAATAATTATTATAATTTATATATTTTATTATATTATTTATATTATATTTATATATAATTAATAATTAATAATAAGATAATTAATATTAATTATATTAATTATTATTATTTTATTATTAATAATATTAAATAATTTATTATTTAATTTATTTATATATATAATATATGTGTGTGTGTGTGTGTGTGTGTGTGTGTGTGTGATGCGTGCTCGTGCGCTCGTCTTAGAGATCACTTTTCCGGTGAAACGACAGATACTTAAGTATGAAAGAAATGACATTGCACATAGCCAACACAAAGCCTTAGCGTTTATTGAACCTTGCAAAAGAACTTAGGATGACCTATATATGTGACCTATTTCTGCCCTGTAGAAACCATTCCAGTATTCCCACTGGATAAAAAAAGTAAGAAACCGAGGTACACACGCGCAAAAAAAAAAAAAAAAAAAAAACATACTATAACAAAACCCAGAAAAGATATTTGCCAAGGGAATAAAAGAATAAGAGATCTTTTGCAGATCTTGCGTTTGTCCCCCCCCCTCCTTACCACCTCCCCATCCCTCCATTTCGTTTATTGGCTGAGAAACGATAAAAAGAGATAAAAAAAGAAAAAAAAGAAAAAAACCACCTCGAAATGGAAAAAGCAGACCAGATTTCTTGCCGCCGTAGCTGGGAATTTATATTTTGCTCTCTCGAGATTCTGCTTTTCCTCTTCTCCTCTTCTTCTCTTCTCTCTTCTCTCTATTTTTCCGTTTAGGGATTTCCTTTGGAAAGGAAGGCGGCCGAGATAAGGGAGAATAAGATGTCGGTAATGGGAGACGGACAGACAGGCAGGCAGACAAACAGACAGACAGACAGATAGGTAAACAGATAGAAAACGGCAAGAGAACGGTTGTGGAACAAAGATGCGAATGGTTCTAGAAGACTGGAAACATTTTTGACCTGGAAAAATTTTACGTTTTGTTTACGTTTTCTTTTACACCCAGCAGGAAGTTGCATTATTCACGTTTTCTTTTACACTCAGCAGGAAGCTGCAGTATTTACGTTTTCTTTTACACCCAGCAGGAAGCTGCAGTATTTACGTTTTCTTTTACACCCAGCAGGAAGCTGCAGTATTTACGTTTTCTTTTACACCCAGCAGGAAGCTGCAGTATTTACGTTTTCTTTTATGCCAAGCAGGAAACTGCAGTCTTAACGTCTTCTTTTACACCCAGCAGGAAGCTGCAGTTCTTTTGCGGTTCTATTTCAAAACGCTGTAGTAGTGAGAATAGTGACACGTGAAATGATTAATTCTTTTCCAGTTAATGACGGAATAATGAACTATTTAGCAGACAGAAACAGACAAAAAACATCTCCTCCCAGACGGTGCTAACCAGAGAGAGACAGAGACAGAGAAAACGAAGTGGCTTTTGAGAGAGAGAGAGAGAGAGAGAGAGAAAACGAAGTGGCTTTTGAGAGAGAGAGACAGAGAGAGAGAGAGAGAGAGAGAGAGAGAGAGAGAGAGAGAAAACGAAGTGGCTTTGAGAGAGAGAGAGAGAGAGAGAGAGAGAGAGAGAGAGAGAGAGAGAGGGAGAAATCCTTTCAAGGGAATCCGGGGGCGTGGCTTAAGATCACGTTTAAGATAACTCACACGCGGCTCCAGAAGGCTGCCGCAAAAGGGCGTCGTCTATGTCCAGTCTCTCCCATGAATTTTGCTGGACATCGGACGAAGAAGGACTTTCCATTTGAAGGGATCTTTCCAGCGATGCATCGGTGGGAATAAGCGGTGCTGGGTTGGGCGGGGGTAGGAACAAACATGATTTGTTTGTGTTTGTATGTGTATGTATGGATGGATGTATTAATGAACGAACGCGTCACCTACAAGCTTGTTATACAGCGTTGTTTATGGGGTCGAGGGGTGACGGATAAGGGTTGGCCATATGATCCAGAATCATCTTCCAGTATTCACGAAATTTTTTGGGATGAGGGTGCTAACCCCACGTCCCACCTAGTGAATGTTCGAGGGGCTTAGAGCTACGTGCCGAAGGCATCTTGCAATTGATAGCAGCAACCCATCCAAGTACTGACCGTACTTGATACCCATCGTGCTTTGAATAAAACCCGTTGAATTACATCTGCAAACGTCTTTCTCCACCTGGAAATAAAAGGAGCATTTATTTACAAGAGTGCATGGCCTTCAATACGTCGGAGCGAGCGAAGACAGGTTACACTCCTCGCTTCTGTATGATTTATGAAATGGATGGATGGCTGCGACCTTTGGCTGGAAAGGTGAGGAACTCTGGAACTCTGGAACCTTTGATTCCATACCAGAAGGAAGGGCGGGGGAAGGGGCGAGGAGGAGGAGGAGGAGGAGGAGGTGACCTTTGAAGATGCATATAGTTTTCTTTGCTCTAGTCGTCTATGGTAGAAGCTTTCAGTCTTTGGAGGAAACGCCATTTCATCTGTTTCAGGAGTAATGGGTAGAGAGGTATGTGAAAAAAAACTACGTGTATACATATACATACTGCAGACAAACTAACACACACTCATATATATATAATATATATATATATATATATATATATACATAATATATATTATATATATATATTATATATAATATATATATATATATATATATATATATATATATACAGATATCCATGTTTTACAACGCGACCTGATTTACTTCTTTAAGTAAAAGCTTAGTGGGTAAGATCACTTTATACCCGTGCCCAGGAGCAGACCTTACCTTACAGACCTTACACTTCGTTCGGGTTGCCCCAGGTCCCTCATGTGAGGCGCCTCTAATGTCTACCAGAGAGTTGCTAGTACATCTTCCGGTATATTTTGCATCTTCCAATCTTGGATGTCTGGGATGCAGTTAGATATTTATCGAGCTTATTCTTAAACACATCTACGCTCACTCCTGATATATTCCTCAGATGAGCTCGGCAACGCATTGAATAGACGCTGCATTATCGATGCTGGTGCGTAGTGGATTAATGTTCGTGTGCTTTCCTTATTTTTCCTGGTATAGTTTTGGGCACTATTAATCTACCTCGCTTGCTCTTTCTGATATTTTTAGTTCCATGATATTTTCTGTTATTCCTTCTTTCTGTTTCCATGCCTGAATTATCATGTAGCGTTCTCTTCCTTTCTAGACTATATAATTTTAAGGATTGTAGTCTTTCCCAGTAGTCTAGGTCCTTAACTTCTTCTATTCTAGCTGTAAAGGACCTTGTACACTCTCTATTTGTGCAATATCCTTTTGATAGTGGGTACCATATCATATTGCAATATTCAAGTGGACTACGAACATATGTTTTATAAAGCATAATCATTGTGTTCAGCTTTTCTTGTTTTGAAGTGCCGTAACAACATTCCCATTTTTGCTTTACATTTTGCCAACAGAATGGCTTATTTGATCATTGCATAACATGTTCCTATTCATCATCACACCAAGGTCTTTAACTGCTTCCTTATTTGTGATTGTCTCATTATTAGTCCCCTATATGCATATAGCTTTCCTTCTCTGTCTCCATAATTATTGATTCAAATTTATCAGAGTTAAATACCATCCTATTTACCTCTGCCCAATCATATACTTTGTTAAGGTCTCTTTGTAGAGCATTCCTATCTTCATCACAAGTAATTTCTCTACTTATTCTTGTGTCCATCAGCGAAAACTACTCACTACCGAATCCTTAACATTACTGTCTATGTCTTCAATCATAATAACAAACAATATTGCAGCTAGCACCGTACCTTGTGGCACACCGGATATTACCTTGGTTTCATCCGATTTTCTCATCGTTTGCAATAACTATCTGTTTTATTTTGTTGTGTAAAAATTCTTTTAACCCATCTTCCTACTTTATCTACGATATTGTTGTTTTCTAATTTTCTTTGTAATAATATTATGGTCTACTTTGTCAAAAGCTTTTGCAAAGTCTAGATAAACCACATCTGTTTCATTTCCGCTTTTCATATTTTTGAATATGTTCTCACGGTGGACTAACAGTTGGTTGTGTACTTTTTCCGGGTACGAAAACCGTGTTGTCCTATATTAAACAAATTATTTTTTATTAAATGTTTCATAATATTTTTCTTCATTACCCTTTTCATACACTTTCATAATATGTGATGTTAGACTCACAGGCCTATAATTACTTGCCTCTAGTCTTGATCCACTTTTGAAGTAGGGGGCCGATATATGCTAATTTGTGCTCATCATAAATCTTGCCTGTATCTACACTTTGTCTTAATAATATTGCAAGTGGCTTTGCGATAGAATGAACTACTTTAATTTCTTTAACAAGATAGCAGGGACTCCATCCGGACCCTGCAGCAGCTCCATTTTTAATTTCATTAATTGCCTGCACAATATCAGCTTCATTAATTTCTATGTCAGCTAAATATTCACTATTTTCGTCCCTTACTTCTATATCATTATCTTCATATCTATTCTAGGGGTGAATTCTCTCTTATATCGTTCTGCCAGTATGTTTGCAAATTTCCTTTTTTCATTCGTTAATCTCCCTTCAATTCTCAGAGGGCCTATTTCTATTCTTCCTTTATTCATCTTCTTCGCATATGAGTAATAGTTTGGGGTTTGCTGATATTTAATAGGGTTTTTTCTTCCAAGTCCCGTCATTTTTCTTTTCTTTTGATTGTATAATCTTTTGTTCTGCATTTTCTATCTTACTTTTTAGTTCTATAACTTTCCATGCATTTTTTTCTTTTGCAAGGACCTTTTTTCCACTTTCTGATTTTCTGGAACAAGATCCTTCTGTCTCTTGGTATGCATGAATGATGTTTACTTTCTTCTTCGGTATATATTTATCCACTATTTTCTCCAATATTTTATATAATATCTCCGTATTTACCCTTATGTCATCACTTACGAAAATGTTATCCCAATCTTTGTTTAATTCTTCATTAATTTCTGACCATTTTATATTTTTACTGTAGAAGTTGTATTTTCCATATCCTTCCCACTTTTCATTTCTTGCTTACTCTATTTTCACTTGCTTTGGAATGACTGTTAATTCTATGACATTTATGATCTGAAATACTCGCATTATAAAACTATTATTTCTTTAAACATAATTCATCTCGTTCACAAATACTAGGTCCTAAAGTATTTTCCTTTCTTGTTGGCAGGTGATTTATTTGTTGAATGTTGTATTCTAGTAGCATATCTAATAGCTTTTCAAATTGCCTCTTATCTTCTGCACTACTATTACTCTCTTTTTTTTATATGTATAAGTACCAACCACAGTCTTCCTATTCGTTCTTTACCATTCTACGAAAGGAAAGTTGAAGTCACCAGATAGAGAATAGTCCAGTCCTTGTGATTTCTACATATATCATCCAATTTTTCTATATTAAGTCAAACTCTTTAGATTAGGGGGGAGGGGGTGGGGGGGGGGGTTCTATATATTACTAACTATTGTTCATCAAATTTTTCAGAGTTTCAAATTCTCCCGCTATTAAGTTTCACATTCTGAGTACTATATTTCTCATGGGTTAGGTTCCGGGTTAGGTTCTTTTCTTAAGTACTCTATTTTTCTTTTTGAGTTACTCGTAACTAAACCCTGCGCATTCATCACTATGATGGTTTGCGTGTTTTCTCCTTCATTTAATATTGGTAGTAATAAGGATTTTCCCATGTCTCTTTCCTGTTCTGGTATGTTGTTCTTTTTTTCATTTCCAGAAATTCTGACATTAAAAAATCCAACTTTCATAATATTTGATCTTCCTTCATCATAATTATTTATTTTGTGTCTGAATCTGCAATTTTCTCCGTTTCTGCAATATCCTCTTGCATAATAAATACAGTTATTATCTCTTGAGTAGAATTTCGGAGCTTGATGCTTTGAAATTTTTTGCTGACACCTCTGCATATCTCATTGGTGGTTTGCTTTTTCTTTTTTTTCTCTTTTACCTGATATTCTTGATTCTCTCTTTATTTGTTTCTTTCTTATTTTGGATTTTATTACTTGGTTGGTTATTTATTTGATTATGATTCATGGCTACAGGGGCATATATTTGCATTTTTTGTCGAACTTACATCCTTTCCTTCTTTTAGGTTTTTACATATTTTTGGATGCAGATCTCTGCAATCATCCCCATAGCCATCTAAGTATGCACATTTACCATATATTTCATAGTTTTGACATACCTTAGGATGTTTGTAGTAACATCTTTCTCCAAATCTGCAATTCCTCTTTTCAAAAGGTTGCAGATTTTGTCTTTCTTGTCTATTTTTTTCCTCTTTCCCGTCATTGTGTAGAATCTGGGTAGAGCCTCTTCGGGATTTGCTTTTCTGTTGTCATATCGTATTTATTTCTTCGTAGGTATGCTGTTTATTGCCTCATATGTAGTATCAATGAGTATCTCTGCATCCATACTTTTTTATCTTGTTCTTTGTTTTCCTTATTTTTTTTCTGTCATTTCATTTTTGTTTACTTCTCTTCCGTTTTCCTCTTCTTCTTTTCTTCTTCTTCTTCCTCTTCCTCTTCTTCTTCATCCTCAACTATTTGTACATTCAATCTTGATTTAATAACATTGTCTATCCATGATAGACATGTTGAACAAAAAATTCTTGTATCTTTTCTCAGAGAGAGAGAGAGAGAGAGAGAGAGAGAGACGGAGAGAGAGAGAGAGAGAGAGAGAGAGAGAGAGGAAATCAAAGGCTCTCTACTTATACAAGTGCTGTCAACCACTAACCCTCCAAACAAGTAAACAAGAACTACAGAGAAACCGCTCCATAGCCAAAAGACGAAGGAATAACAGAGAGGAGAGGAAAACAAACAGAACCGAGAATAAGAAGAAGAGGAAGAAGAACAAGGAGAGGAGAGAGAATAGGGGGGTGTAGGCGGGGGAGGGGGGGGGGGGGGGGACTCAACAAAACCGAATCGAGTTAAAACCCCAAAAATCAAGTGACCACTCTCACATTCCCTTTGGACGTTGCTCTTCCCATTCCTCTATTCCCCGAATTTCTGTCGCGTCCTCTCGTTCTCGTGTTATCCAAACCTACTTTGTCTCTCTCTCTCTCTCTCTCTCTCTCTCTCTCTCTCTATTCTCTTCTCTTCGTTTTTCCCTCCCCTTGCCATCTCCGTCTGACATTTGTTGAGAACAGTCGCGGAATCGAGTTTCGCTTTTACCCTGTGTGCGTCGTAGGATTCTCGTCCGTGTCGTAGGATTCTCGTCCGCGTCGTAGGATTCTTGTCTGCGTCGTAGGATTCTCGTGTGCGCCGTAGGATTCTCTCAATTGTCTGCCTCGTATGATTCTTTCTTGTTTGCGTCGTAGGATTCTGGTCTGCGTCGTGGAAGTCTAGTCTGCACCGTATGATTCTTTTTTGTCTGCGTCAGTAGTCTTTCTCGTCTGCGTCGTAGGCTTCTATCTTGTCTGCGTCAGTATTCTTTCTCGTCTGCGTCTTAGGTTTCTTTCTTGTCTGCATCGTCGGTGTTCTTTCTCGTCTGACTCGTAGGATTCTTTCCTGTCTGCGCTGTAAGATTCTTTCTTGTATGCGTTATAAGATTCTCGTCTGTCTCGCAGGAGTCTTGTCTTCGTCGTAGGATTCTCGTCTGCGTCGTAGAACTCCGTTATCATAATGAATGTCGATTTGAATCACAGAAGCTCAATTCGACAAAAGTACTCACTACAGAGTTAGAACCAACCTTACTGGTCGTGACGGTTGAGTGTTGAGTGTTGAGTGCATTAAGTCACTGTTCACCCCTTCCCAACCTAAAAAGTTATATTTTTAATGGCACAGTCTCGTACAGAACTCGTATATAATAACACCACTCCAACCTTCATAGAGAATTGTAGTCTAACAGGACAGGAATCCGTCTGCAAAAGCGCAACTCGATTCCAAGAGCATTTAAAAAAAAATTGTCGGACAAAAGGGAAACGGAAGGAAAGAACGGGGGAGGGAGAGACACAGAGTAGATTTAGCTGACGGGGGAGAAGAGGAAACGAACGAAATTCAGGGAACAGGAGAAGGCGAAGAAATTCGGGGAACAAGAGGAGGCGGAGCAACGGCCAAAGGGAATGTGAGACTGGTCACTTGATGTCTGGGTTTTAATTCGATTCGTTCTGGCCGAGTTTCTCCAATCCCTTTTCTTCTTCATATTCTTCTTCTTTGTTTTGTGTGCGTTACTTTTGTTCGCTTTTGTACTCTAGATAATATTTTTGTTTTGGTGGGGTTTCTTATTGTTTTTTTTATTGCTATTTGGGGGGAGGGGGGTTAAGGGGGGAAATTTTCTCTTGATTTGCCATTTTGGAGGTAGCGTTTGACAACAACGAGCTGGGAAGACCAGCTTCAGAATACATCCTCTACAAAATCGTTTATACATATTCGATAGGTCACACATCTATATTTAATATACAATACCAAACTCAAGATTCTTACATTCATAAATACATGTGCATGCATTGTTGAGAGTAATTATTTCGACACATACTCTCTAGCTTTATCCATATGAAAATAACTCATTTTTAGCACAGAGAAGAAAAAGTCTTTTTGGAAAATAATAAGATTAAAAGCTGTAATATCCTGCGAATAATAATGGCACTATATTTTCCATCACGATTTTTCCTTCCTTCTACGATTTCATATTATAAGTCCAACTGAAGCTGCCTGATTCTGTTAGAAAAATAAAATATTTATTGATACTTTATTCCTAAACTTCGACATTGACAGCTTCTTTTTATACTGCCAGTGAATAATTTATTTACTATTTTGTTGTTGCCCGAATTTCCGCCAGAAATGGTAACGAATGTTTGTGTTTGTGTTTACCTGGGATCTCTTCTCGTTTCCCCAGAGGTGGCAAGTGAGTATCATTATAAAGTATTTTATTACCTGCATAGATTTGCGTCTTTCTCTTTCACTCATTCACAGTTTAAATAGATTTCCTACCTCATTAATAAGGTAGTTCCGTTTGGGTCATGTTCTGTCATCTAGTCGATGTAGAGGAGAGGATGATTTTTATTTATTTATTTATTTATTTATTTATTTATTTATTTATTTATTTATTTATTTATTTATTTATTTATTTATTTATTTAGTTATTTATTTATTTATTTATTTATTTATTATTTATTATTTTTTGCCGTGATACGATGTTCAGGATGGACTTGATGTCTGAACAACATAATATGAATAGCGAATTTAAAGTTGTTTCCGGTGTTATACATCTGTATTCATGTATAGCTGAATCACGAAAGTTTGGAACGTGATGAATGCATAAAGGTATAGCCCACGAAGGAAAGTGAAACACTGGAGTAGCTTCAAGATCTTTCGAAAGATCTTGTAGCTACTCCAGGGTTTCACTTTCCTTTGTGGCTTATACCTTTATTTTTTATCTGTATTCATATATATATATATATATATATATATATATTTATATATATATATACTAGAGAGAGAGAGAGAGAGAGAGAGAGAGAGGGAGAGGGAGTAAGAACTATTTTATTGGCAGTACAAAGTTATATAAAACCCTCTTTTCACCGTCCAGCTCTCGTGCATATTCAAACGCCACTTCTCTAGGGGGATTCTCAATAAAATAAAAACATATGCCATTTATCAATTTCCTACATTTACCGGAATCATTTCTGAATGTACCATGTCTCGTGGGCAAGCAAATACTAATTCCTCTCGAATGTCTTTTCATTTGAGACATCACATAACATCAATTTTATTCCTCTTTTGCTGTTAATAAATGTGCAAGTTGTGTCCTGCAACATAATATATATAGTCTCCAAGAGAGTAAGTTATATTAAGGATGCTCGTGAAATATTATTACCCGCCATAAATGTCATGTTTTGGTGATAATGACTCAGCAATGAATTTTATTGATATGGATTTGATAATATAATGAAAATGGGGGGAGGGTGTTCTGTATTCGAAGTAAATCCATCACTCTAATCCCATACATATATACATACACACAGACACACACATATACACAAAGCAATCTATTTATCTCGGAGCATAAATCCTGAATAAGCCTCAGTTCTTCTGTGAAGTTAACCCACTCAGAGGATTCCGGTTTACGGCTGGAAATGGTTTATGGTTTATGATCCCCATCAATATGCGGGACTCTGGACGCTGGAGTGTGTGTGTGTGTGTGTGTGTGTGTATGTATGTGAAGCGCTGTGCATAGACCCAGAGTCCATATCTATCAACTTTGCATAGAACATGCAGATGAAGCTCTCGTTCCTGCACTTGGGGGTCGCTTAGCTGGGATTTGTTTAAAGCGGTCGACTCTCCCCAACTCTGCTACGGAGGAAGGGGTTGATTGATTGATTTGCGGCCATTAAAACTGGCGTCGCAACATCTAGAGTTATTGACGCCGTAATGAGAGTTCAGTATATTTCAGTTGAACCGGACCACTGAGCTGATTAATTAGTATAGCTCTCTTAGGTCTGGCCCGAAAGAATAGATGTTTTGACTTGGCTAGGAACCAATTGGTTTTACTTAGCAAAGGGACCTACAGCTGATTGTGGGATCCGAACCGCATTACATATCGAGAGATGAATTTCTAATCACCAGAAATAAATTCGTCTGGTGCAGCGTTGGCAGCAGCGGGGAAGCGAACTCGGACTACCCGCTCGTCCAACGAGGGAACTGGTGCCGTAATGAAATGAAACAGGAAATTAAAAAGATAAATCATTGAATATGTTTAAGAGGAGTCTCATGTGCGAGATATCCATTGCAGATAGGACATAGAAGGAACCATTTGAATTGTGTTGGCTTTTTCTGTGCATTGGCCGCTAAATAACATTGAGAATTTAACTGAACTACGGGTTTCATTCGTGGGATCTTGACAGATTAGCAGGAATGCGATATCATTTGGAAGACTCGTAGTTTATGTCCTTCTTAACCACCGACTTAAAAGAAGTCCAAATTTATCAGTGACGTGTATTGATAAACAGTAGGATTAGGGTGGAATATATAGGATTTAGGCACGAATTCCAAGGGCTGGGACATGTTACGTCATAAGGCGGTGAAAGTGAAATTTACAGTAAAGTCTGAAAGGTGTAATTGTTAGAGATGGTTGAGGAAGGTAAGATGGAAGAAAGAGAATATGAACGGAGGTACAGTAAAATGAATGAAGGAGGGATTTAGGACCTCTGCCCGCTCATTCAGAAGAGAAAGGGCAGACAGGAACACGAAGTAAAGAAAGAAAGGAAACAGACGCAAGATCTAATAAGAGACGCCTCAATCTCTCGTAGCAGAGATTGCTGTCTTATAAGGAACCAGTCAGCCGAAGCCACTCATCTGACGTTGTGTAATACTACGTAATCTTCGATGTAACAGCTGACTGATTTTTACACCTCATCACGATAGTCGAAGGATGGCGTGTAGCAGATGCCTGTGTAAATACATACATACGTATGTGTATGCTTGTATGTATGTATGGGTGGATGTATATATATTTTATATATAATATGTAGAGGATGCCTATCTGTTTATCTATTCATTTTCTCTCTTTATTATATAAATATATATTTATATGTAAATATATATATATATATATATATATATATATGTATATATATATATATATATAGTATATATATATATATATATATATATGTAATATGTATATACACACACACATATATATATATATATATATATATATATATATATATATATATATACATACACATATTTATACACACGCACATATATATTTATATATATACATACACATATTTATACACACACACATATATTATATGTATACATATACATGCCTGCCTGTATGTATGTATGCATACTCATTTCTGCGATGAAAGGGCTTTGTAAGTATTGGAGAAGCAGACATCTGATATATATCTCGCTTTCGGTTTTAATCTTGAGACGTACAGGTGTCTCACCTGTTACGTCGAGCAGCGTTGCCAACGCCGATGAGGGATTCCCTTTCGTCAGGCAGTGTTGCCAATGGCAACGGAGTCTTGACTTTCTTCAAGAATTTTTTATTGTTATTTTTCACTGATGATTTTCTGAGATGTAATTGTATGTTAATTACGTAGAAATTCTTCTGAATTCATGACTTTCTTGTATCTTTTTTATTATTGATGAAAATCATTAGGAAAATTAATCCTTTGTAACGTATAATATTGATTAGCGAATGACTTTCAACTTTTCATTTGGCTCATTTCATTCTATATTAGTTTCGTTTTACCTACAGTTCCGTAAGCCAGTAAAAAATGACAAATTTCAAAAAGTTTACCAACTTTCTCCTGAAGTTTTAGTTTTATTTATTCTTTATTTCATTTCACCTTTTTCTCACACAGGTTATTAATTATAATGCGAACATAAACTCGGTTGAATGACACGTGGATGTGACCTTCAGTATGTCTTGAGTTATTATTGCTGATTTAATTACCTGTAAAAGTAAACTGTAGTGCTGACTTTGTCTGCCCGTCCGTCCGCCCTCAGATCTAAAAAAAAATAAATAAATAAACCTACGGAGGCTAGGGGGATGAAAATTGGTATTTTGATCGTCCACCCTCCAATCATTAAACATACCGAATGGCAACCTTCTAGTCCCAGCGGTTTTTATTTTATTTAACGTTAAAGTTAGCACTTGATCGTGCATCTGGCAGCGCTCTCCGAAGACATGGGATGCAACCTCATTCGACCGCATCTGGTAGGCAACTGGAGGGCTGCCGATCATAGTTGATGGTTTTATACAGTGTTATAGGTCGTACAGAAAACTTGATTGCTCATTTTTTACTTGTTTTCTATTAAGTTTTGTTACCATTGTGGTTATTCATGTTCAATTTGTTGCTGTTAATAAGGAAATGATGATTATCCATACGGCAGTGACGTATTTTAAAGCATATTCTGCCTCTATGTGAAATATTAATTCTGAGACAAAAACTAATAATAATAATAATAATAATAATAATAATAATAATAATAATAATAATAATAATAACAATAATAATAATAATGAATGCATCAAGGAAGCAATTAATATAACTAATAATAATAATAATAATAATAATAATAATAATAATAATAATAATAATAATAATAATAATAATAATAATAATAATGAACCAAACAAAAACTTCTTCCAGTTTTCTTCTGAAGATTGAAAAAGAAACCAACAAAATCAATGTGTAACGTGTTTACTTCTAAGTATTTACATTTAATGTAACTCCACACTCGAGCGCTTTCAGGCCCTATCTGTGGCCCATTTTCAAGAGATGTGTAGGTTGTCAGTCTGGGTCAAGGTTGACCCAGGCTGACAACCTACACATCTCTTGAAAATGGGCCACAGATAGGGCCTGAAAGCGCTCGAGTGTGGAGTTAAATTAATGTAATACTTAGAGGTAAACACGTTACACATTGATTTTGTGGGTTTCTTGTTCAATAATAATAATCATAATAATAATAATAATAATAATAATAATAATGTTTTAAGGGAACAATTCCTATCAGGCTCTGGGTAGAAAAAGCAATTAGAAGAGAGAGAGAGAGAGAGAGAGAGAGAGAGAGGAGAGGGAGAGAGAGAGAGAGAGAGAGAGACGGTCATGGCTTTTGTTTTCGGCATTGAGAGAGAGAGAGAGAGAGAGAGACGAGAGGAGGAGAGGAGAGAGAGAATGAAGGGGGGTCCTAGGATAATTGAAAACCGAAATAGGAAAAGGAAGAAGAGAAAAAAGAAATTAATGAGAGAGAAAAGGAGAAATGACGAGAGAAAGTCGCGGTGACGAACGTCAAGGATGAAGCTGACGATGACTGACAACCTCTGAATAGCCAGAAGGGGAACAGACTCAAAAACAAAGGAATGGGAGGAGAGGAAAGAAAGGAAATGGGAAAAAGAAGAGAGAGAGAGAGAGAGACGAGAGAGAGAGAGAACCAGAGACAGAACAGAGAGAGAGACAGAGAGAGAGAGATAGGGGGAGGGGGAGGAATAAGCGCTTGCGTACACACACATTTTATATATATATATATGTATATATATATATATATATATATATATATATATATATATATATATCATATATATATATATGTGTGTGTGTGTGTGTGTGTGTGTGTGTGTGTTTTATTTCAAGTAATTGATTTATCCTATCAAGTTATTCATGTTTCTTGATTTGTTACTCTTTATATAATCTGTATACGTAATAATATATATTATATATATATTATATTTATATATATATATATATATATATAAATTATTTATATATTCGTTATATGTTTTAATAATATATATTATATATATATATTATATATATATATATATTTATATATATATACTTTCCTTCCATTTCCTCAACTAGCAATTAAATACGGGATCCGCATGTCTGCAACTATCCTTACACACACACACACACATGAGTAAACAACCTATAGTCTCATGATCCGGGAGCTAAAGAGTTTTGAGGAGGTTCCAATGGAAAGGAAGAAGAAGAAGAAGAAGAAGAAGAAGAAGAAGAAGAAGAAGAAGAGGACGACGAACGAGGGAACGAGGGAAGGAACAAAGAACGGACGAAAAGGCGGGTGCTGCAAAGATGAGAAAGATTTGGAAAGATGAAAGAAGGGCAGACCTAATCAAAAGGATGGGAAACCTGTTGATAGCGGAAGGGGAAGAGCTTCAAAGAAAGGGGGGCGAAAGATGCTGAGAGAGAGAGAGAGAGAGAGAGAGAGAGAGAGAGAGAGAGAGAGACGCGCGCCCTCTCACGGTGCAATGATGCATATAAGAATCTTGGAAAAAGAGAGAGAGAGAGAGAGAGTGAGAGAGAGAGAGCGAATCTCTTACACAGTTTAATGGTTTAATAATGCATGTGAGAATCCGAGAGAGAGAGAGAGAGAGAGAGAGAGAGAGAGAATCTCCTTCACAGGGTCTGGGGGGCGGGTAGGGTGTTAGTTGGGTGGGAGGACGGGCGTCGGTTAGGGCTGAATACACACCCTTACAAGGGTGGCAAATGTCATTTGTCGTTGCAAGTAAAATGATGAAAGGGATGTATATAATATGCGCTTGGTCTTGTCCCTCTACCTTCAGTGATCTATAGGAAAGGGTATGGTATCTATATTATACAAACAAACACACACACATACATACACACACCCCTTCTTATTCGTACACACATTTATATATGTGTACTATACGTATACTATGCATAAGCTATATATATAAGAAGTATATATAGTATAGGCTATATATATATAGATATATATAAATTGCATACAGCATGTATACATATATATATATATATAATAGTATATATAATATATATATATATATATATATATATATAAATATATATATATGTACACTCGGCAAGGAATGTTAAGATACAGTTTTTTTTAAATCTTCGGACATATAGTGTTCAATAATGCCACACCTGGCAACTCTAGAAAGGGGGCGGAGCTTCAAAATCATAGCGTTTGTTGCTTTCTAGATTTCCATTAACTTTACACCGTAAAGATTCTGTAGAGGTCCTTTAATAATTTATACTTGAATTTAGAAACAGGCTCTATATTATTGGTTAATGTTGGTTTGGTAACGTCAGTTCAGGGTAGAATATCGGTCATCCTTCTTTAAAACCTACTGTGAAACCTTATTTATAAGTAATATTTGACACTCAACTGACGTAACTTTCATGCGTAATTGAAGACGGATCTTAAACAATGAGAGAAAGTGTTTTAAAATTTGGTCAGTACTTGTGGAAATCGTGAGGAACAATACAGTAAAGAATGAAATATTATGACGATAGAGAGAGAGCGCGCAAGCATACGCCTATCGATAGAGATACTTAATTCATTATATTTACTTTGAGAGATTAAGTGACAATATTTTTTTCAAATGTTTCAAAAGTGGGGGAGGAGAGAGAGAGAGAGAGAGAGAGAGAGAGAGAGAGAAACTTGGAAGTGAAGAAGAGAGAGAGAGAGAGAGAGAGAGAGAGAGAGAGAGAGAGAGAGAGAGAGAGAAAGAGAGCACAAGCATAGGCCTATCTATAGAGATACTTAATTCATTATATTTACTTTGAAAGATTGAGTGATAATATTTTTTCAAAAGTGCTTTAAAAGTGTGTGTGAGAGAGAGAGAGAGAGAGAGAGAGAGAGACAGAGAGAGAGAGAGAGAGAGAGCACAAGCATGGGCCTATCTGTAGAGATACTTAATTCATTATATTTACTTTGAAAGATTTAGTGATAATATTTTTTCAAATGTGTTTTAAAAGAAAGAGAGAGAGAGAGAGAGAGAGAGAGAGAGAGAGAGAGAGAGAGAGAGAACAAAATCTGCTTACGTGAAAGCTTAGGCCTATTTATAACTACTTAATTTCATTATATTTTCTTTGGGAGGTTGAGTGGTAATATATATTTTTAAAGTATGTTTTAGAAGTGAGAGAGAGAGAGAGAGAGAGAAAGAGAGAGAGAGAGAAGAGAGAGAGAGAGAGAGAGAGAAATTATAGTATTGGTGACGGACTTGTGACGGGGAAAGGCAGAATAAAGAGCGGTGAGTCGGTGCACAGATACCTGGGAAACGGGATGATATGACTGCCAAGATCGTGCTGCACGATGCTCGATAAAATTTGAAGGATCATAATATTCTAGTCAATTCTCTAAGAAATTCATACCCTAATCTTGATTTCATTCGACAGTTGCCATAACATTCAAAGATTGTAAAAAGACGTGGAAAATTTTAGACACAGACTGCGGTCATTCTTGCTCTCTTGATATAATCTGTACTTTTGAAAATCGGGTGTCATCCACAAATAATTCCCGAAAAAAACTGTGTTAAGTAAAAATAGTTATTACCACAAATAACCTAATATGTATTGCACAAGCAATTAAAGTTTTATATCGTGCAAATGATGCTGATGTGTTGGGAGAACTTTCAGCCTCGCAGCAAAGAAATGCAGTCGTGTAGGGCTGTAGGCTTCTACGAACTGCTTTGTAATGGGAGCATATAGCCAGAACATCTTTGAGCTGACATGCTACTTTAACCTTGATAAAGATTTATGTTTAAAGACGGTAGCTTTGTAAACAGCAACTAGCATTCGATCCATGTCAACGTCAAAGTAATCAAAGTGTGAAATCCGCTACGTAAGCCAGTATCCAGTGCCTTGCGCTTTCCCGCTCGAAGTTCTAGGGCTCCTCCACATCATAGAAAACACTCTTGCGGATGCAGCTAGATTTGCTCAATCTACCTTAGCCTTAGCAACATTGGCTGCCATTGACGTCAGCTAACATTAAACGCTTTGGAATACAAACATGAGTTTGTAGAAGCTAAAAATAATTGCATTCACCACTTACAAAGATACAATAATATCCCCGTTCATGAAGGAAAACGAGTATATATTGTCGTCGTGATAAATAGTACTACAATCAGAAATTCACATTCTATCTACCAGATCTCTATGAACGAATCCATCTGAGAAATTCCAATTACTTCGCACATATATCGTGTTTTTAAGTATCTGAACGGTTTTGTTTTGCGGTTTTAACTAATATGATATAATTTGCAGTGTATTTTCATATTCTAGATTAAATTTAGCGATATTATGTCTTTTCAGTAAAAACAAATGGGAAATTCGATGAACGAAAGCTAATGAAAACTGTATCTTCAGTTTTCTTGTAGAGTGTACTACGTTGTATGTATCTCTAATTTTCTTGGATAGTTTGCTACTTATGCCATCATCAGTGACGCAAGGTTCATAACAGTTATAAATCAATTCTATCTCGGGAAAACAAAACAAAAAATGTTTCACCTGCAATGAGTTCTACCACCCTCCCCTAACCCACACCACTTCCCCCCCCCCCCCCACAACAACACACACACACACGAACCTCCCGACGATGTCAAACTCTCAACAATGGGCTGTGGAGGGCGATTGGAGTAGTCTTGTAAGACCGTTCAGGGAGAGGTGTTCATTGTACTTCTGGTGGTATTTGGCATCTCTCTCTGCCCTCATTGCCAGGCAACTCCATCGGTCTTCCAATCGTTCTTCAGGGAGAAAGGAGTAGTACTTTCTTACTTTCCTTTCGCTTTCTCCTTCTTTCTCCTCCTCCTCCTCCTCCTCCTCCTCCTCATCCTCTTCTGTTCTTTTGGGAGACGTCTCATAGCATTTAGGAAATGGCCTTCGATCCTTGGTGGGAAGGTGGTAAATTCAAGTTTTTTTCCTTCTTCCCAACTTCTCTCTCATTTTATATTATTTATTGTACGAAAAACATCAACAAGCAGAAATATGCATACACACACACACATAAATATATATATGGGAAACGCACCCACGTCCCATAATCGCAACGAGGTCCTGTTGCCGAACCTGACCACGTCCTGCTCCCTGACATCGTAATTTCTTCAAAATTCTTGCATTTGGATCTCAAAGTTTTGTAGTGACAAGCGTATATCCAGAAAGCGCGAAGTAATTTGACAAGTTAAGAGGGCATTGTGTCTATTACAATTACATATTACGTATGTGGTAAGAAATGACCAATAGATTATACAAATACACACATGTATATGTATATATATATGAATAAATCTATATACAGTTGCATCTCAAATAGCGAAGGGTAGAATAGATAGCCAGGAAAGAGGGAAGTTTCCAAACACATCGACATCTGATCGACTTCCCTCGATTTTAATCTTCAGATACAAAGGAGTTTCGACTTTCGACTGTTATATCGAGCAGCGTTGCCAACGCGGATTCGACATTGCAATCCGCTCCTTACATCTCTCTCTTGGCAGTGTTGTCAATGGCACGCTTCATCTCAGGTTATCTTCGTCTGTCATCTCTCTCGTCACACTTATCTCATGTTTACTAAAAAATAAAATTATTTTTTTCATCGATGGGATTTTTAGTCAATTTTATATAAAATATCATTTTTTCCACTATAAAATAATTTTTTTTTCATCGTTGGAATTAATAAAGTATATTTTACAAAAAATATAATTTTTATGAAAACGGTAAGTTTTTTTCATGGATGAATTAATAAAGTAATATTAGAAAAACATATATATATATATATATATATATATATATAATATATATATATATATAATATATATAATATATATATATATAATATATTACTGAAAATACTTTTTTCATTGACGGAGTTTTAATAAAGTAAATTTTACCAAAAAAAAAATACAAAAAAGATAATTTTCCTTTCATGCGTGGAATAAATAAAATAAATGTAAAAAAAAAATAATTTTACAATAAACTATAATTTTTTATAGATCGAATTTTAGTAAATTTAACAGGAAAGACATTTCATATGGATGGAATTTATAATTCATTTTATTAAAAATAATTCCATTTTTACAAAGAAGTAAAATTTTTTATAGATGGAATTTTTAGTAAATTTAAGAAAAAACTTATTTTTTTATCTTTAGAAATAATAAAAAACTTTACAAAAAAAGGAAGGAAGGACGAGATTGAATAGAAAATACTAATAAAGATAGAGGGTGGAAAAGGGGAAGGAGTAATTGTTAAGGTTCTTCAGAATGGTAAAAAAATAGCTGCGGAGAGAGAGAGAGAGAGAGAGAGAGAGAGAGAGAGAGAGAGAGAGAGAGAGAGAGAAGTAAAGAAATATATTTGGTACCTTGCTGAGTCTTTTTCCCATTGTGGGCATGAAGGCTCTTTCCTGAGTGTTTTTCGACGTCTCCCATAAGGACAGAGGACAGGAAGAGAGAGAGAGAGAGAGACCTTTATCGGTATCCCTTAAGACGGTTGGGAAACCGAAGGTGTTGCCTGGCAATGAGGGGAGGGATGCCAAGTGCCACCAGAGGTGCAATGACTACAGCTCCCTCTATGGCCATTTTGCTGCTGAGAGGGGGACCTGGGGGACCAAGGGGGGAGGGGGAGGGGGTGGGGGTGTTTGGGGGCGGGGGCTAGTACCTGAATGCCCTTGGCCAGATCACTTCACACCTAAATCATGAAGCCTGGGCATAAAGAAGGGATGAAGTTGGAGTGGCTATGAAAAAAGGTTTTTTTTTTTTTTAATGCTTTCTTTCCTTCTGGCTAATTATTATATTATTTATATTATTTTGGTAAAAAACCCCTCTTTTATTTTTAGGTAAATAATGTTAAAGAGAATGGCGAATTAAGCGAGTTAATTTTATATACATATATTTTTTATTGAAAAAATAGAACAAAACTATATAGAAAACTCGCTTAATTCTGTCATGTCTCATTATTTATTATTATTATTTTATTAATTATTATTATTATTTATTTAATTATTATTATTATTTCACGTTTAATTCCGTCATTCCTCATTATTATTAGTTTTTTTTTTTCTCTATCAGAGTCCTCCAATTCGACTGGGTGATATTTATAGTGTGGGGTTCCGGGTTGCATCCTGCCTCCTTAGGAGTCCATCACTTTTCTTACTATGTGCGCCGTTTCTAGGATCACACTCTTCTGCATGAGTCCTGGAGCTATTCAGCCTCTAGATTCCTTTTCAGGAATCTTGGGTTCGTGCCTAGTGTTCCGATGATTATGGGTACGATTTCCACTGGCATATCCCATATCTTCTCTATTTCTATTTTCAGATCTTGATACTTATCCATTTTTCCCTCTCTTTCTCTTCAACTCTGGTGTCCCATGGTATTGCGACATCAATGAGTGATACTTTCTTCTTGACTTTGTCAATCAACGTCACGTCTGGTCTATTTGCACCTATCACCCTATCTGTTCTGATACCATAGTTCTAGAGGATATTTGCCTAATCGTTTTCTATCACTCCTTCAGGTCGGTTTTCGTACCATTTATTATTGCAAGGTAGCTGATCGACATGCGCTTGCTATGTGGTTTATGGTTTCATTTTTCTTATTGCACGTCCTACATATGGGAGAGATGTTATTTCCATCTATCGTTCTTTGAACATATCTGGTTCTTAGAGCCTGATCTTGTGCCGCTGTTATCATTCCTTCAGTTTCCTTCTTCAGCTCTCCTCTCTGTAGCCACTGCCAGGTGTCATCGCTGGCTAGTTCTTTAGTCTGCCTCATGTATTGTCCGTGCATTGGTTTGTTGTGCCCGTCCTCTGTTCTGTTTGTCATTCTCCTGTCTCTGTATATTTTTGGGTCTTCGTCTACTTTTATCAGTCTTTCTTCCCATGCACTCTTTAGCCACTCGTCTTCACTGGTTTTCAGATATTGCCTCAGTGCTCTGCTCTCGATGTTGAAGCACTCCTCTATACCTAGTAGTCCTCTCCCTCCTTTCTTTCGTGTTATGTATAGTCTGTTCGTATTTGCTCTTGGGTGTATTGCTTTGTGTATTGTCATATGTTTCCTAGTTTTCTGGTCTATGCTACGGAGTCCTGCCTTCGTCCATTCCACTATTCCTGCACTGTATCTGATTACTGGCACTGCCCATGTGTTTATGGCTTTTATCATATTTTCGGCGTTGAGTTTTGACTTGAGTATCGCCTTTAGTCTCTGCGTATATTCTTTGCTGATCGTGCCCTTCATCTCTTGGTGTTTTATATCCCCTCCATCCATTATTCCCAGGTATTTGTATCCTGTCTCATCTATGTGTTCAAATGATGTTGCTCCCATCTGGTAGCTTTATCCCTTCAGTCCTTGTTACTTTGCCTTTTTGTATGTTGACTAAGGCGCATTTTTCTATTCCAAACTCCATCCTGATGTCCCCAGATACAATCCTTACAGTCTGGATTAGGGTATCTATTTCCTTGATGCTTTTACCATACAGCTTGATGTCGTCCATGAATATCAGATGGTTAATTCTGTTGCCTCTTTTCTTGAGTTAGTGGGGACAGTGAGTCGCCCTGGAAGATCCCTCTCCTGATAGTAACCTCTGCTAGTCTTATTCCAGAGCTTGTAAGTATTGTATTCCAGTTGCGCATTGTATTTTTGAGGAAGCTGATGGTGTTTTCCTCTGCCCATATATTTTCAGGCATTCTATTAGCCATGTGTGTGGTATCATGTCGAAGGCTTTCTTATAGTCTATCCATGCCATGCTCAGGTTGGTTTTCATTCTCCTATTGTTCTTCATTACCATTTTGTCTTTCAGGAGCTGATCTTTTGTGCCCCTACACTTCCTTCTGCAGCCTTTCTGTTGGTTTGGGGGTTATGGTTTGTTTCCTCCCTCTATAGGTATTTGTTATTAATATTATTATTATTATTTATTATTATTATTATTTTATTAGAGTTATTATTATTATTATTATTATTCCAGGAGATGACATTATTCATATGGAACAAGCCCACCAAAAGGGTCATTGAGTTGAAATTAAAGCTTCCAAAGAATATGATGTTCACTAGGAAGAAGCAATAGGTCACGAATATTATCTTGTCATTTCCACAGCCTTAAAGCAAAGACATTCAAACTCAGCAGTTGCTTTCATACTTAGTGTTAAAAGTCTACAGTTACAGTCAAACTTCACTAAAAGAAAAAAAAACGAAGATAGGTCACTCACTCACTTTGTCTATAAACCTTCTCTATCATCAGTTAAAACCACAAGAATACCTGCGTTCCTTTGTGCATGCAAGCAAGCATGATAACACTCACAACCCTGCATGCACAGGAACTTTAGAAAATCGTACCTATTTTTTTTAAACCTGGGAAAAAGCGAACTAACTTTATTTGTAGCATTTATTTCTCTTTTATCAATTACCAAAAATAACAATAATAATAATAAAACACAAAGCGATGCCACACAATGGCCCGATCAATTAACTGGAGTTGATGAAACTTCGGGAGCAGAGTCAATGCACACACTATTATTATGATTCATTTCCAATTGTTATGCGGTAACTAAAAATAAAAATTCCTGTTACAGTCGAAATAAAATTTTCAATGCTTCATGATACACTAAAAAAAAAAAACTGATGGATATCCAAGCCGAGATGTGTTGTGGTCCTCAACCAGTTGTGATGCTTGTTTTTATTTTTAGTAATATAATTCAACAATTAAATGTAAAAAGGAATTATATTGATAGTCCTACTGACAAATCTGCTTTCGTGGAATAAAAGAAATTTACATTGAATTTGAAGTGAAATAATAAATGAAATTGTAGCTGAGTAACGAAACATTCTCCCATCATTGAGCACAATTTTTTCGAGTTGAGAGAGAGAGAGAGAGAGAGAGAGAGAGAGAGAGAGAGAGAGAGAGAGGTGGATCCTTATTTCTTAAACGTAATCAGGGACAAATGTCACGGGAGGAGATATAAAACTTGGCGAATTCTAATGGTGGAAATTGCTTCCCAGGAGGGTGGCATTTAATCTTGAGGGGGTGTGGGCGTGTGTGGGGGGTGGGGGGTGGGGGAGAGGGGGAGAAATAAAAATTCTGGAAAAATGAAAAAATTCTGGAAAAGGAAAGCTCGGAATTAATTCATCCAGACAAGAGACTTATCTTTAGAGTTCCTGGAAAAGGAGATACAGGAGTGGATAAGGGAAGAGGGGTGGTTCTCTTTAGGCAGCTTACCCCCCCCCCCCCCCCCCCCCCCCCCCCCCCCCCCCCCCCCCCCCCCGCAAGGTCTCTCTCTCTCTCTCTCTCTCTCTCTCTCTCTCTCTCTCTCCAAACTCAAAAAATTATTGGAACTAATAGGCACCAAAGTGAATTATCTGAATTATACCAGGAATCATTGGAACCTCTCTCTCTCTCTCTCTCTCTCTCTCTCTCTCTCTCTCTTTCGAAACTCAAAAAATTATGGAAACTAATAGGCACCAACGTGAATTATCTGAATTATACCAGGAAATATTATACTAGGGATCATTGCAACCACTTTCTCTCTCTCTCTCTCTCTCTCTCTCTCTCTCTCTCTCTCTCTCATTCCGCCAGATGGCATTCAGCACCGGTTGCATAAATTCGATATTCAAATAAGCAAGACACTGATGGAGTCAGACCTTGCAAAAAAAAAAAACCAGCAAAGATCAACAAAGACGATTTTTTTTGTCTGCATCTTTTTTTTTCTGATTTTGCATTCTCTTGGTGACTGGATTTTTCTGTGTGAATTTTTGACGTTTTCATTTTCAGTTTAAACCTTTTTTGTAAAAATATATATATATTTTTAGCCCTTTGAAGCTGCGGTGATTGTTCGTAAAATAAATATCATATACGTGTCTGCATCTAACTAATTTGTTCATCTGCATTGCCGCCTGTAGCCTAAGAGAGAGAGAGAGAGAGAGAGAGAGAGAGAGAGAGAGAGAGAGAGGAATAATCATTACAACATATCCGTACAAATCACTTGTCATTCACGTATTATATTATCCTGGATTCCTTAGATGAACTGTCTAAAATGCCTAGTTATTTTTATTTTATTCATTTTTTGTAGTAATCGTCGAATCTAACACCTGCCTTTCATCATAGAAATTTTGACAGGGCCACATATCCCCCCAAAAAAGGGTTCCATCTGATCTCTCAAACCACCACCAAATTCCTTCAGTTCCTGTGATATTGTGCAGAGAATGACTTTTAAAATTTTTGGCACAGCCAATTTCGTATTTCATGAAAAAATCTTCGTCCAAATATTTTGTTAATATTTAAAGGTCTCCATCTAATGATCTTATTCTTATCAAAGATCTTCATCTAAGTATCTTACTCTTATCAAAGATCTCTATCTAATTTCTTATTCTTATCAAAGATCTTCGTCTAATGATCTTATTTGTATCAAATATCTCCATCTAATTATCTTATTCTTATCAAAGATCTCTATCTAATTATCTTACTCTTATCAAAGATCTCTATCTAATTATCTTATTCTTATCAAAGATCTCAATCTAATTATCTTATTCTTATCAAAGATCTTCGTCTAATGATCTTATTCTTATCAAATATCTCCATCTAATGATCTTATTCTTATCAAAGATCTTCATCTAATTATCTTACCCTTATCAAAGATCTCTATCTAATTATCTTATTCTTCTCAAAGATCTCTATCTAATTATCTTATTCTTATCAAAGATCTCCATCTAATTATCTTATTCTTATCAAAGATCTTCTTCTAATTATCTTATTCTTAATCAGAGATCTCCATCTAATTATCTTACTCTTACCAAAGATCTCCAACTAATTATCTTATTCTTATCAAAGATCTCCATCTAATTATCTTACTCTTACCAAAGATATCCATCTAATTATCTTATTCGTATCAAAGATCTCCGTCTAATTATCTTATTCCTATCAAAGTTCTTCATCTAATTATCTTATTCTTATCAAAGATTTCCATCTAATTATTTTATTCTTATCAAAGGTCTCCGTCTAATTATCTTATTCTTATCAAAGATCTCCGTCTAATTATCTTATTCTTATCAAAGATCCTCATCTAATTATCTTATTCTTCTCAAAGATCTCTATCTAATTATCGTATTCTTCTCAAAGATCTCTATCTAATTATCTTATTCTTATCAAATATCTTCATCTAATGATCTTATTCTTATCAAAGATCTCCGTCTAATTATCTTATTCTTATCAAAGATCTCCTCTAATTATCTTATTCTTATCAAAGTTCTTCATCTAATTATCTCATTCTTATCAAAGATTCCATCTAATTATCTTATTCTTATCAAAGGTCTCTGTTTAATTATCTAATTGTTATCAAAGATCTCTGTCTAATTATCTTATTCTTATCAAAGATCCCCATCTACTTATCTTATTCTTATCGAAGATCTCTATCTAATTATCGCATTCTTCTCAAAGATCTCTATCTAATTATCGTATTCTTATCAAAGATATTCTTCTAATTATCTTATTCTTAATCAGAGATCTCAATCTAATTGTCTTAATCTTACTAAAAATCTTCATCTAATTATCTTATTCTTAATCAGAGATCTCCATCTAATTATCTTTCTCTTATCAAAGATCTCCATCTAATTATCTTATTCTTGTCAAAGATCTCTGTCTAATTATCTTATTCTTATCAAGGATCTCCATTTAAATATCTTATTCTTATCAAAGTTCTTCATCTAATTTTCTTATATTCTATATATATATATATATATATATATATATATATATATATATATATATATATATATATATATATAAAGTAGAGGAATAGTTATACTAAACATGCATACTAAGTTAATCACACGGAGTGAAAAACATACTAGTTTATAAACTCTCACCAAACATGCACGTCCGCCACCCGTCTTCCCCTGATGCCACCTGAGATGAATAATAACACGCAACGAGACACTCTCCTTCACCTTCTCCTACTCTCTGGGTCTCCCTCTCCGTCCTCCCTCCCTCCCTCCCCCCTAGACTCTTCCTCCCTCTTCTGATTCCCCCTCCTATTCCCCAACCTCCGCCCAATCCCAGTTCCCCTTCAAAAAAAGCAAACTTTTCATTCTTCCTCTCTCGCCCATAACCCGTTTCCTGACCTGCTCTCTCTCTTTTCTCCTCCTCCTCCTCCTCCTCCTCCTCCTCCTCCTCCTCCTCCTCCTCCATATCCCAGCTCCCCTTCAAAACGCAAACTTTGCTTTTCATTAAGGCGGTAACAGTTGGAGGAGTAAATATTTGACGGTGGGGATAGTTGGGAGGGGGGGCGGTTTGGGAGGGAAGGTACTTCAGCATTCATTGACATAGGATACAAGAGAGTGTAGAACATCGCCAAACTGAATACACAGATGACTGCTGCTGCTGCTGCTGCTGCTGCATCAGGGTAGGGTTAAGGGAAAGGTTGTAAGAGCCTTTGGGGGGAGGTGGGGAAGATGGATGATCATGATGATCTTTTCCTCAATGTTGTTTACCTTTGATTCCTGACTCACTTAGGAGATATTGCGCGGTTGTCGAGGGGGGGCGAGGGGGTTGACAGTCTCGGTCCTTGCGTGTGTGTGTTTGTGTGTGTGTGTGTGTGTGTGTGTGGGGCGCACCCTTTTAAGGAATTGTTAGCCCTTTGATTGGCTCGTTCCAGGGAATTATGAGCTGTTACGATGCTACATTCCAGGTCCCCTGGGGAATTGTGAAACCTTACGTGGTTCGTTCCAGGGAATCGTGAGCTCTTGTGAGGCATCATTCCTGGTCCCCCTGGGGAATTGTAAAACCTTACGTGGTTCGTTCCAGGGAATTGTGAGCTGTTACGATGCTTCATTCCAGGTCCCCTGGGGAATTATGAAACCTTACGTGGTTCGTTCCAGGGAATTGTGAGCTCTTGTGAGGCATTATTCCAGGTCCACTTGGGGAATTGTGAAACCTTACGTGGTTCGTTCCAGGGAGGGAATCGTGAGCTGTTACGATGCTTCATTCCAGGTCCACTTGGGGAATTATGCAACCTCACGTGGTTCGTTCCAGGGAATTGTGAGCTCTTGTGAGGCATTATTCCAGGTCCCTCGAGGAATTATGAAACCTTATGTAGTAGGTTCCAAGGAATCATGAGCTCTTGTGAGGCATTATTCCAGGCTCCCTGCGGAATCATGAGACTTGGCGTGCCTTCAGCACTAGAAACAAATGCCCTCATATCCATATTCGGGGACTAAAAGCTCTAACGTATTTTCCAAAGAAATTCCAAGTCCTTATTCCAAGAAATTGTAAGATCTTATAGGAGATCTATTCCAAAGGATTCATTCCTTTTGTTCGGTTCATTCCAAGGAATAATAAGGCCTTATGAAGCCATTGCTCCATTTCAGGGAGTGAAATGACAAGTTTTATATTCTCTATAGTTACAAGTAGATACTAAGGATTCCCTTTTTGTGTGTGAGTTCGCGTATGTTAGTTTATGCATATGGGTATTTGTTATAGCTATTCCACCATCAAGGCTTATCGCCTTTTTCACATAACTATCACAATTATCAAAGGTCGCTCGTTGCGAAAGCACTTATAGTTTTGCCAGCGTCGCATGCTTTTGAACGAGTCACCTCGGATACATCCTATATGATTTCAGTGCTTCCAACGCAATACATCCGGATTCGCCTATAGTGGGCTGGAATGCTCCCATTTTTAGAGTTGATGAAATGGCAGAGGTCATCAACTACAGAGCAATGGTTTGCTTCAACATTGATAAATAAGTATTGGGACATCGCGCGAATGAATGTTTCTACAAATAGTGCATGAGCTGGACAAACAGGAGAGAGAGGAGAGAGAGAGAGAGAGAGAGAGAGAGAGAGAGAGAGAAGGAGATAAGGGAGAGAGGAGAGATGAGAGAGAAAAGAGAGAAGAGAGAGAGGTTTGAGATACTTTCCAGGGAGTTCGCTCACACGCTTCACCTCTAAGACACCAACCTATTCCTTAAGTATTTCACGACCCATTTGCCTTAGACGTGAGCAGTAGCGGAATTCACCTTTCATTGGGTACTCTGGGCGGACTGAAGAGCACTGTATACAATCTCCCAGTGATGTTTAGGTCTGTAACTTCGTGTCCGGAGAACTTACTGAAGGCGACGATATGCAATTAATGAATATATCAGCAACCTCACGTAATGACTGACTTCAGTGTTCAGCATTTCCGTCCTGAAGTTGTTTGGGCTACTTGGATCCTGTCTCTATCCTACAGTAGATTCACATCAACCGGGCATCTGATATCTAGGCCCGTCCCTTGCGACGCTCCTGATTGGCTGTATGAGCCAATCACAGGGCTGGAACTCTCAGTCTCTCTCGAGAGTTCACATGGGCAGGATGTATCTTCCACCACCTCTCCTGAGGTATACGTTTGAAAGACTTATCCCTCAGGAGAGGTGTAACATACATCCTGCCTGTGTGAACTCTCGAGAGAGACAGTTTCCAGCCCTGTGACTGGCTTATCAACAGCCAATCAGGAGCGTCGTAAGGGACGGGCCTAGACATCAAATGCACGGTTGATGTGAATCTACTTTAGTATGCCTCACGTATCTTTCCATATTGATGTTTTGAGATGGACGAGTTCTTTTTTTTTTTTTTTTTTTTTTTTTTTTTGTATAAATGACTATTGCTTTCAAGAAAGCCTCTACTACGCTGTGTCATTGACGAATATCAGCAACCTTACGTAGTGACTTCAGTTTTCAGCATTTTGTGTACCGAAGTGGTTTGTAATGTTTTGATCTTGTCGCTTTACTATTATATTGTTTTAATTGTGTATTTTTTTATATATCTTAGTGTATTTATATTTGGGAGAGGATACATTCTTATATGTAGAGAAACTATTGTTGCTTTTTAAGAAAGGCTATATGGCAATAGGTCTAGTGGCAATACCTGCTTTTCTAGTTTTTTTTTTTTTTTTTTTTTTTTTTTTTTAAATACACAAACATCTGATCTACAAACAGATTAATGAATAACCATAGTATTCAGCGGTTCAACATTTTATCAGTACCGCTAAACACTAAAAAACCAAGTAGAAGTGATAGACAGCTTTGACGATAAAGAGTATTTTTCATCTGATTCAAGGTCTATAGAGTGCATTCTATAGACCCTGGTCTGACCAAGAACCGTTGCAAGCAAATGCAGTCCCAGTAACATTACAAGCAATAAATACTTGTTATGGTACTGGGACTTTATGGACACCCTGTATTTCCTGGAGGGTCGTTGGTCATACACGTCTACTTTGCACCTGTCTAATGATGCCGCGTTCCCGTTGGGAAATCATTTCCTTTAGGACGAGAAGTTCCAGATTCGAACGTCATATAGACTGAATTGTCTTGTTGATAATTATCTACACGACTATACTGTGCTAAATATAACTACTTATTACGAAGTTTATGGGCTACAGTTACATACAAGATACGCGAGCAATGGCCACTTATTCTTTGTTGTCGAAATTTTGTCTTAGTTTATCTTATTTTTTTTTCATATCGAGGACCTTGAAAAAAATATCTCCTAACCTCTCCTTAATTTTCCTTAGTTCTCGTCCACTCAACCTCTCATCCTTTCCCTTAACCTCTGACCTCTCCTGACCTCCTAACCTCTCCTTCATTTTCCTTAATTCCTGTTCTGTTAACCTCTCCTGATCTCCTAACTTCTCCTTCATTTTCCTTGGTACTTGTCCTCTCGACCTCTCGGACCCAACCTCTTTCCTCCGTCTTACCTCTCTCTCTCTCTCTCTCTCTCTCTCTCTCTCTCTCTCTCCTCATTATGGCCTCCCTCCTTGGAAGGTTCTTTCAAGTATGCAAATGGAAGGATTTATCTTTCTCCTCTCTGTGGGGTCATCTCCGATATCCATTTCATATGATAATGCAAACTCATTCCTTATTCAAGTCAGATCTCCGCATATTTTTTTTTTTTATTCATTTAACTCCGCCGGAGTTTTGGTTGACAGGTCGTTTTTATCACAACAAAGAATTGCGCTCCGTGAGGTGTATATTTTGGGATGTTTCAGTAAGTTATTTGTGTATTTTCGTTTTTTATTTTTTTTTAATGGGTTTTGGGGGTTGGGTTTTGATTGCACCACTATATCAATGGGTGTTTTTATCATGATTATTTCTTATGAAATATTTATATATATTATTTGTCTATTTCCGATTTTTATCTTTTTTCTGAAGGGGGAGGTGAGGGGGCGGGTTGGGGAATGGGTAATTTCACCCACATATCACTGGGTGTTTTTATTATAATTGTTTCTTTTGAACTATTTCAATAAATTATCAATATATATTTCTTATGAACGATTCCAATAAATTACCTATATATATTTCTTATGAACGATTTCAATACGTTATCTATATATTTTCGAGTTTCATCGTTTTTTTATTTCATTTGAATTTTCTTAGTGGTAGGAGGCCGGGGGGTCGTGTTGGTGGGGGGTGTTTGCGGGTCGTGATTTTACCTCTATGTCAATGGGTGTTTATGTCATAATCATTTCTAATGACAATGAATACCTTTCTCATTTACTTTTCAAAATCTAATGGGTTTGATCGCCTTTGGAATTTCAAACAAACCATAGCTAAATATCCCTTCCAGTTCTATCACTAGAAAAAGCCTCACTTATGCTTGAATAGTTCTAAGTCTAATTATGAAACAAGAATATTTGGCCAAAAAGATGTCACTGCGATAAGGTAAATGAATATAACAAAGATATGTTAAGGAAATTGAGAGAGAAGTCACGAATCAAAAATGCGCCGAAGTTTCTTCGGTGCAGTCGAGTTTTCTGTACAGTGTATGATGCTGTATGAAACGCTCAACCAGGGCCCACGATCCACTGGTGGCCTCAGCCACTTTCCAATAAAACTCTTATCCGCGGCCCGTGAAACTCAGCCATGGTCCGGTTGTGGCCTGTGTTGGTGGTGAAGTACGATTATTTCATTATTATCATTATTTCCTGATTTTCCTTCAATAGTATTTTCAATTCTTGCTTTTTTAGGTTTCTGTTAAAGAAAACTATTGTGCCGGCGGCTATGTCTAGCCATCAGCCCTCAGACCTTAAAAACTACTGAAGCTAGAGGGCTGCAATTTGGTATGTTTGATGATTGGAGGGTGGATGATCATCGTACCAATTTTCAACCCTCTAGCCTCAGTCGCTTTTAAGGTCTCAGGGCGGACGGATAGACATAGCCGCCGGCACAATAGTTTTCTTTACAAGAAACCTAAAAAAGCAGGAATTAAAAATACTATTGAAGAAAAATCAGGGAATAATGATAATAATGAAATGCTCCTCCTTCTCAGCACTTCATTCTCACTGCCCATCCGGTTCCGAAGCTGGAAAAATAACAAGAATTTAATCGGATGAATTCTGGGCTCTTTTTCAACCACTCGCTCATCCGCGGCAGATCCGGATGATGGTAGAAAATCCGAAATAATCTTCGGCAATTATTTGTCTCCATTTTCAGGCCGCAATCATTTCTGAGGTTGAAATAAAGGCATGAAATAATTTGACAGCTTTTTTCCATCGTCACTCTCCATCAACGGTCATCAGTCCCATGGATGTGTTGGGTCGGATATAATCATCTGTTTTGTATTAGACTATTTCCTTTTTATATATAAATCTACGTAACATTCACATAGTTGCATTTGGAAATCATTATCTCTTAATAAAGATTTATGCGCCTATGTAATATTTATGTTACATTTGCGTATCATATCATTATCTTTTAAGAAAGATGACGAATAATGATATTTTATTATCTTTCACTTTCACTCTTCTTCCTCTCTCATTTTCCGCCTCCATTAACTCCCAAATTCCCAACCCGCCCACCCCGACCACCAACCACGCCGCCATGGAAGCCCACAAGCACCACGTTTCTCTCATGCAAATGACTGGATTTATGCAACCGGCTCGCAGATGGCTGGAAGGAGTTCTGGCCGTCTATTTCATATGATAATTGAGACACGCTATATTATATTTTCTCTTTTATTTCATTGGCTGGGCCAATATCTTAATTGGTGGAGCCCCCCGCCATCTATTTTGTATTATGATAATTGGGTCGCTTATGATATATACATATATTTATTTTCTTTTTTTTTATGATGGCCCTGACTAGGTTAATGGATTCCACCATTTATTTTTTCACATCATCGCTGGATCACTTATGCTTTATTATTTTTCCTTTTTTTGTTTTTGTTTTTGGTTAGGTTGATGTTATGGTGGGTTTATTTATGGGAAATAAAACTTTTTGATATCCATATCCATTGTTTCGATTGAAGACAAAAGCAATTATCAACAGAAAAACAAAATCATTTTGACATCGAAGCGACACGAAAATTGACAGTCAGAGTATAAGTGTTTTTCGACATGCAGGTTGTTTAAGTTAATAATTCAAATTATTTTTTTTTTCTAGATTTTTATATTGTAGTAATAGCAAAGACGGAACAACGTTTCGTTCGCTAGAGGAATCTGACAGGTATATTCATATGTATATTTACTGAGGCAATTTAAGCCTACAAGGGTAATATATCATTGACTACGGAGCAATGTACCTGCCTGTTACGAGCTGAAAGTATCAGAACGGTCTCTCTCTCTCTCTCTCTCTCTCTCTCTCTCTCTCTCTCTCTCTCTCTCTCTCTCTCTCTCTCTCTCTCTGACGTGGCACCTGGCATATCACTGGCAATAAATATCTTTATTAGTATGGATAAGCTTTTTGAGATTAATTTTTTTTTGTAAGTTTGATTGTACCATTATTAGATGTTGGTATATAAGAAATTGGAATTTTTTAATTCGGGATGGAGTTTTATATTATATATATTTATATATATATATATTATATATATATATATATATATATATATATATATATATATATATATGTATGTATGTATATGTACGTATATATATATAATACGCAATTATATATTATTGTTATATATAGTGTGTCCGGGTTGCGTCCTGCCTCCTTAGGAGTCCGTCACTTTTCTCACCATGTGCGCTGTTTCTAGTAGCACACTCTTCTGCATGAGTCATGGAGCTACTTCGGCACCCAGTTTTTCCAGGTTCCTTTTCTGGGATCTTGGGAACGTGCCTAGTGTCCTGATGATGATGATGATGATGATGATGATGATGGATGATGATGGATGATGATGATGATTATTATTATTATTATTATTACTTATTATTATTATTATTATTATTATTATTATTAAAAAGAATGGCAGAATTAAGCGAGTTTATTTTATATATTGTTTTTTCTATTTCCCTTACAATTCGCTTCTCAGGCTCAGCGATGTTTCTGAGTAACTGACGCCCAATAATTTTCATATTGGGAACTTTTCCGAAAAATTAATAAAAATTCAACTAACTCGCTTAATTCCTGCCATTTCTTTTTAACAGTTATCTGGCCTAAAAGAGGTCTTCTACCAAAATAATTATTTGTTATTATTTTATGAGAGAGGATCTTGGGATCGTGCCTATTATTATTATTATTATTATTATTATTATTTATTATTATTATTATATTATTATTATTATTATTATTATTATTATATGATAGAGAAAATGAGAGAGAAAGACGAACACCCCTTCTCTCTCTATGACAAACGCAGCCAACTCACGCAACTAATGAAAGCTCCGACGAAGCCAATTCCACCTGAATGGCCAAAACGGACATTTTATTTCTCGCGCGAATTCCGACCAGCCATAAAAAGACAGCAGCCTTCGCGAATATAGAAATATATATAGAACCCTCTGAACGAAGTTGACATTAGCCCTGAATGCCCCTTTGAATACCCTGGCGTTTGTTATAGGATGCCCCCATTATTTCCTGATGGGCGCTCGTTGATGGCGTCATTATTTCTGGCTCTTTTTTTGGCACGAGGGCTGAATGAGGAGGGGCGTTTCCGCGCGCGATGAGTGGTTGTCAAGCCTGGGGCGTTCGAGTTAATGTGCTTGGCAGTTTCTTAAGGTTGCTTCGTTTCAGTTGTAAAAAAAAAAATATGATGAACTGTAATGCGGAATTACTGCTTTTCATTACATGCGGATGCTACGTCGTGATTGATAATAATAATAAATAATAATAATAATAATAATAATAATAATAATAATAATAATAATAATAATAATAATAATAATGTATGACAACAATAAAATAACTAATAATAATAATAATAATAATAATAATAATAATAATAATAATAATAATAATAATTCACAATTATATAAATTGTATTATTTACAAATAATGAATGTTATTTGTTAATTTGTGGATTTTATTACACAACAGTGAATGCTTTAGCAACAATAATAATGATAATGATAAAGATCATAACAATGATGGGAAAAATAATGAAGCTTTATTATTATTATTATTATTATTATTATTATTATTATTATTATATTATTATTATTATTATTATTATTATTATTATTATTATTCAAGAAAAGAAGGTTTCAGAAGATACTACAATTTATTGAATATACGTATATATCATCCACTGCAAGGCAGAGAAAAAGAAATATATGTGAATATCTTAAAAGAGCAGCAGGAGATTTGATTAGAAAAATGAGTCATTAGTTTTCCGTAAAAAGAAAACTATTATGTCCGCCCTTAGATCCTGAAAAACACTGAGGATAGCGAGCTGCAAATTGGTATGTTGATCTACCCTCCAATCATCATACATACAAAATTGCAGCCCTCTAGCTTCAGTAGTTTTGATTTTATTTAAGGTAAGTACCATCAACATAGGCAATTTTTCCTTTTTATTTAGGGGTTACAGAAATATCAAAAGCCTCTTAGCTGGAGAGAAATAAAAACTAATTGAAAACGAATTAAAGAAAATAAAATTCTTCCCATTGCTGGTCGTGTATGCATGCATGAATTTATACATACATATTCACATACGCAAACAGATACACCCACATAAGTATACATATTAACAAATTAAGGATTTAATTCAGTCCACTTAACTGCATTACGTAAGTAAGCTTTCGTTTGCGAAAGTACGTTCATTCCAGTTGAACAGATTAATCCCAGCAAATTCCCCCGATGAAGTCGATGTTCTCAAACATATCTTCAAAATGTACTTGCATGATAAATGTGTATGTATTATGCCACCACTCTCTCTCTCTCTCTCTCTCTCTCTCTCTCTCTCTCTCTCTCTCTCTCTCTCTCCTTCGTCAAGCAAAACGCTACTTACCCTTAATACAAACATATCTTTTTCCCGCGTCATAATACGGTTCTTGAATGGATGCCATCTCTCATATAGGGTTAATAATAACTATCAGATAATATAATTCGAAGAAGACATAACAATGAATACCAGATAATATAATTCAAAGAAGAGGTTATTTGTCCTGTGAAACCTCATAAGCTCCAAGGCTTCACACTCTCTCTTAAGCTCGCAAACTCACATACACGCAAATACACACACACATACACGTATACTCTAAGAGCATTAGTGCGGTTTTAGTAATAAGCGGATTTTGTATTTATCGCTGTGCGTATTGACACGTCGGCAGTTCCCTCCTTTCTTTGTCTGTCACTTTCTAGTTCCGTGAAGTGATTAGGAAGAGGATTTCGTCTATTTGCAAGTTTGAGTTTTCTGTGAAAGAAAAACTATTGTGTCGGCTTTGTCCGTCCGCCCTCAAATCTTAAAAGCTGCAGAGGCTAGAGGGCTGCAAATCGGTATGTTTATCATCCATCCTACATCCATCAAACATACCAAAATGCAGCCTTCTAGCCTCACCAGTTTTTATTTTATTTGAGGTTAAAGTTTGTCAGCCCTCAAATCTTAAAAACTGCAGAGGCTAGAGGGCTGCAAATCGGTATGTTTATCATCCACCCTCGTGGCTGCGTTACATGGGCCGCGGCTAAGAACTTTGTGGACCGTGGCTGAGGCCACCACTGGACAGAAAACACGACTGCGCCGAAGAAATTGCTACAAGTGCATATAAACAAGTGGCAACGAGTAACAATGAGCGCTGAAAGTCACCAAAACAAGGAAAAGGAGTTTGGGCGGGTCATTATCGCGGCGCTGGGAACCTACGGGTAACTGTGCGTCCGATTTCTTAATTAACGGTAGGTTGCCATGGCAATATCATGATAGATTCAGGCTGGTTGGTTTCAGCTGTACAAGGCTCTTAGAATTTAATATAATAATTTTTTTTTCATCTTATTGAGTAAGGTAAGGGAAAATATTTTTACTAATATGTGCTCTCTCTCTCTCTCTCTCTCTCTCTATCTCTCTCTCTCCCTCTACTCTCTTTGTGTGTGTGTGTGTGTATGTGTATATATATATACACACACACACACACACACACACATATATATATATATATATATAATATATATATATATTATATATATTATATTATATATATATATATATATATATTATAGATATATATATATATATATATTAGATAGTATATATATAGTATAATTATAATTCACATTCTTGAGTACAACTCGATTAACCTACAGCATTCTCTCTCTCTCTCTCTCTCTCTCTCTCTCTCGCGCGCGCGCGCGCCAAGTTCCAGTTCGTAGTTCTCAGGGTTTTATTTTTTTCCAAGATCTATCTTCTCTCTTCTGTGTTCTCTTTCCGCCGGGATAATTATAATTGTTCCAGGATTTCCCATAGAATCACCCTGAATGGAAGCCTAACAATAATTAGCGACCGTTTGGTGTTAATCACTACAGGAATCGTGATTCACTCTACGTTCACGCGAGACGGATGAGGAAAGTTGTCTCTTCTTCAAACCTTTTTTCCCCTTTTTTTCCTTTTTTCCGGTGGTGATTCAGCCTTTTTTCCCAGTGACGATTCAGCCTTTTTTCCTTTTTTTACTGGTGGCGATTCAGCCTTTTTTCCTTTTATTTCGGTGGTGATTCAGCCTTTTTTCCAAATGGCGATTCAGCCTTTTTCCCTTTTTTACCGGTGGCGATTCAGCCTTTTTTCCTTTTTTTCCCGGTAGTAATTCAGCCTTTCTTTTCTATTTTTCCGGTGTCGATTCAGCCTTTTTTCCCCTATTTTCCCGGTGGTGATTCAGCCTTTCTTTCCCTTTTTTCCTGGTTTCGATTCGGCCTTTTTTCCCCTTTTTCCCGGTGGCGATTCAGTCTTTCCTTTCCTTTTTTCTCGGGGGCGATTAGGCCATTCTTTCCTTTTTTCCCCGATGGTGGTTCAGCCTTTCTTTCCCATTTTTCCTGGTGGGGATTCAGCCTTTTTTCCTTTTTACGGTGTCGACTCAGCCTTTTTTTTCCTTTTTTCCTCGTGGCGATTCAGCCTCTCTTTCTTTTTCCCAGTGACGATTTAGCCTTTTTCCCAACTTTTTTCCCGGTGGTGATTCAGCCTTTTTCGGTAACGATTCAGCCTTTCTTTCCTTTTTTCCTGGTGGCTATTCAGCCGTTCTTTCCTTTTTCACGATGACGATTCAGCCTTTCTTTCCTTTTTTCCTGGCGGCGATTCAGCCTTTATCCCTTTATTTCCCGTTGGTGATTCAGTCTTTCTTTCCTTTTGTCTTGGTGGTGATTCAGCATTTTTCCCTTCTTCCCGGTGACGATTCAGCCTTTTTAAATTTGTTTCCTTTAGTGATTCAGTCTTTTGTGGCGATTCAGCCTTTTCCCTTTTTTCCCCGTAGTGAGTCAGCCTTTTTTTCGTTTTTCCCCTGTGGCGATTCAACCTTTTTCCTGTCTTCCCGGTGGCGATTCAGCCTTTTCTCTTTTTCACGGTGGTAATTTAGCCTTTTTTCTGTTTTCCCGGTGGTGATTCAGCCTTTTTTTTTCCGATGGTGTTTCAACCTTTATTCCCCTTTCCCGGTGACGATTCAACCTTTTTTTTTCTATTTTTCCCATTGGCGATTCAACCTTTCTTTCCTATTTTCCCCGGTGGCGCTCCAGGGAAAAAAAAAAAGAAGTCAGGATGTCAGGGCGGAGATAAACGCTCGACTGTAATGCTCCTCTAATAACCCCTCCCCAATTTGTTTCCTTTTGGGTCCTACGGAGATTCACGTATCAGGTTTTTTTTTTTTTTTCTTTTCTTTACCGTCGGATGGGACCAAATGCAATAGTTGTCGTTGGAGACCAAATGTTTTTTATTCATTTATTTCTCTTTTGGTTAGTATTTCATAGAAAATAAAAGGATGAAATTATAACAACAAAGTCAAAGGGAAACTTCAGTTACTGTGGGTTATTGGAAATGAACCCTTTTCTTGTAAAAGATTTGTTTTTGCCAATGTTTTCGTTTATTTGTATAACCATAAGGAAATATTTGGACACACACGCACAAGCATACACACACACACACATATATAATGTACAATAACGGACGCGGACAATGTTTCAAACAACGGACAAGTGCTTTGGCAACGTTGCCCATGAAATACAAACGCATCCGTAGAACGAACAATGCCAGCCAGCAACATACTAAATATAACTAGGCGAAGCTTGCAAATCCGAGTCAAGATACCCACTGCATCTATCTCGAGTCTCGTTAAAGATAGATACCCACGGAGGAGAAACAACAATTGATGCCTACGCCCCAGGGCATCTATATCTGTCCGCTCGAAGCAGGAGAGATTTCGAAATCGAAGAACTTGGACAGTTACATGACATTTTATTTCCCTCTGACCTGACA
>NC_061105.1:12621803-12644303 GCF_015104395.2 Macrobrachium nipponense | reverse complement strand
AAATATATATATATATATATATATATATATATATATATATATATATATATATATATATATATATATATATATATATATATATATATATATATATATATATCTGTCTGTGTGTGTGTGTGTAATATACACACACAAACATGCATACATATATATTTATATATAACCATATACGTCTGAATTACTATCGTAAATATAAATACATAAGCATAATTTTCATATATGCTAATGAAAAATAGTGCTGGATAATGTGAATTTATTACAGAGCTCTCTCTCTCTCTCTCTCTCTCTCTCTCTCTCTCATGCATAAATGATACTTACAGAGCAGAGGCAAAGGTCATAATGAAACACCCTGAGTTATTGCACTAATGGAAAGTGATGGGTAGAGTAGAGTAGAATAAGATGATGAATTCATGAAGGAGGAAAAAAAGAATAAGAGGGTAGGAGAGTAATGATGAAGAGGCAAGCGGTAATGAGATAAATAATGTATATATATATATATATATATATATATATATATATATATATATATATATATATATATCGGTGACTGTGAATGTGAATAAAAAATATATAATATATATATATATATATATATATATTATATATATACATGATATGTACATATATTATTATAATATATATATATATATATATATATATATATATATATATATATTATATATATATATAATATTATATATACATATATTTATTGGTGACTGTGACTGTGAATAAAATTGATGTTCTATTTTAGAAACACATAGAATTAAGTCTTTCCTGTTCACACAGTTGCAAACAAGGGTATGGGATAGATAAGTAAACACAGTTGTTTATGGTTTTAAATTACTTTAATGATGATTTTGATTTGAAATTACAAACCCAATTATGATTCAGAAAAAAAAGGCCAAGTTTAAATATGTCATAATTACGGTTTAAAGTGAAGAGGCGAAAGAGAAAAGGCAGGAAATATTACAGCATCGCCTACAGTGCGCCGCATACAAAAGGTACGCTTTCAGGCGTTCGTTCCCACAACCCCCTCCCCCCCCTCCTCCCCCTCCCCAAACCCCGCCATCGCCAAAGGGCAGAAACACGCCCGGCGCACATTTATTTTCGAAAGGAGGTCACGGCGGTAATTGTGCTCATTGCAAAATTATTATTCATGTTGTTTCAGCCAGAGAGAGAGAGAGAGAGAGAGAGAGAGAGAGAGAGAGAGAGAGAGGTTATCTCTCAGGATTTACAACTGTAGTTAATGATGTGTGAGAGTTTAATAAAGTAGGATGAAGTAGTTGATGAAAGCAGCACATTAGGAGTATGTGTATATATGTGTATATGTAAATACAAAATTAATATATATATATATATATATATATATATATATATATATATATGTATAAGGTATATATATATATATATATATATATATATATATATACACATATATACATACATATATATATATATATATATATATATATATATATATATATATATATATATATGCTTTAAAAATATCACAGTAGATGCACGTGACTTCATAAATAAGCGAATACCACGGGATTCCTGGCTATCATTTCCCGTGATATTCGCTTATATATATATATATATATATATATATATATATACAGAGAGAGAGAGAGAGAGAGAGAGAGAGAAAGTGAATCTCTTCTAAATGTCATCCTCAACATCGCTCCCTCCATCCTTTGACTCACTCCTCACTCCTCCCCCTCCTGCCTCCCGATTCCCGAATTCCCAGCTCTTTTCAAGGAACGTGCGATTCATCATCGTGAGATCCATCTTGATTTTCCAGCCCTCCAAACACTCAGACGTTTCCAGGCGTCGTCGTTCATTCTTCTTCCTCCAGCCAATGAAACTCTCGTTTGTTTCCAGGAGTCGTCACCGTCCAGAAAGTTCCTCTTCCTCTCTCTCTCTCTCTCTCTCTCTGACTCCTCCTCGACTTCCTCGCATTTGTCTTCCCTGTCGTCGGCGCTGGAACCTTCGTTCGTTTGTCCCGAGACCACGGGAGGGTGTATTGGACTATCCCAACACCTCGGGAGGGTGTATTGTCCCGAGATCTCGGGAGGGTGTATTGTCCCTGACCTCGGAAAGGGTCATTGGTCTGTCTCTAGACCTCGGAAATGTTGGCTATCCAGTGTTCACTGTCTTTTCTTTCAAATATCGTTTTCTTTAATCTCTCAGTCCGTTTTCTTTGTAGGTATGATTCTTAAATAATCCCCAAGGGTTAAGGGAAGCGTATCCATTAATACAGACATAACATTTTCAGCATTTTCAGTATTACATTTATATTTTGATCCATAAAGTTTATTTTTAGGATTGATTTTTACCTTAAATTCTAAGTAGGGCATGGATGAGGTTTTTATAGTTCCCATCATGCAACAGCGTCACATCTTCGTAATCATGTAATGTCTTGTCATGCATTAAGAAATCTTTTTTTTAGCTAATTTAATAGATTAATCAAGCTTGCTCATGGAAATGGTATTGATATATCGTCATTAATGGCAGTAACATTACAGTAAAGTGATTAAAACAATGTATGAGTGTTAAAAGCGTAAGCATTCCTGCTTTAGATGCAGGTTTGCATAAACGATAACAATAACAACAACAACAACCCTCATAAAACTATGCCGTGAACGTCCAAAACAACAACAACAAAAACAACAACCTAACCGAATGGCTTTCATGTGTGGATGTCGTATAATGAATCGAAATACTTCATTAGCTTTGAGTTCGTGTGTTGACATCGAGAGCACAAACAAAATACGACGACAAATCAAATGGAGCTGTAATAATAGGAAAGGTCGGGGGGAAAAAAATGAACATCAATCGATGATGATATTATGAACGCCGTGTCAAACGGTGGGAATCGGAGCCACTCACAGCAACAACATTAAAGAGAGGACAAAAAACGCAAATCAGATTTCTTTTTTTTTTTCCATATTGGTGTTTTTTTTTTTACGGTGGTACTTTTTCGAATGCGCCGTTTTTAGCCGATTTGGCGTGTCTGCGTTTCCCTATCCTTTCGTGTCTTATACCTTTATTATTATATTATTATTATTATTATTATTATTATTATTATTATTATTATTATTATTATTTGGAAGAAGACCCTCTTTTAAACAAATACTGTTGAATAAAATGGCAGAATCCAGCGAATTAATCTTGTATATTATCTTTTCTATTTTTCTTATTACTCGCCTTTTCAGGCTCAGCGATACTTCGCAATAATTGGCCAATATTCATATTGGGGACAATGCTGAAAGTGGTATTTTATTTAGAACAGGATTCATTAATCAAAAACTGGTATTATCAGTATACTGGTATTATAAGTATACTGATAATACCAATTTTCTATTAATAAATCCTGTTCTAAATAAAATACCGCTTTCAGCATTGTCCCCAATATGAATATTGGCCAATTATTGCGAAGTATCGCTGAGCCAGAAAAGACGAGTAATAAGAAAAATAGAAAGGATAATATATAAGATTAATTCGCTGAATTCTGCCATTTTATTCAACAGTATTATTATTATTATTATAATTATTATTATTATTATCATTATTATTATTATTATTATTCAGAAGATGAACCCATATATATATATATATATATATATATATATATATATATATATATATATATATATATATTATATATATATATATATATATATATATATATATATATATATATATATATATATATATATATATTTATATATATATATATATATATAGTATTATAATATATATATATATATATATATATATATATATATACATATATATGTGTGTGTGTGTGTGTGTGTGTGTGTGTGTATATATACATATATATATAAATATATATATATATATATATATATATATATATATATATATATATATATATATATATATATATAATATATATATAGAACAAGCCCACCAAAGGGTCCACTGACTTGAAATCAAGCTTCTAAAGAATATTATGATGTTCATTAGAAATAAGTAACACAGGGAATTGGGAAATACACGAAAAAAAGCTTTTGGTCATCAGCTGTTTTTCAAAAGTAAAAAGAAAAAAAAAGAATCATTCAAAGCTTGAATTCACCCTTCGTGATCTAAATTCGTATTTTCTCACAAAATCGGTAAATAAAAATAGTTTTTTTTTTTTTATACCAACACTGTTCTTTCTTACAAACGCCAATCTGGTTTCTTCTATTTGCCTGTCAATAAATCGTAATAATCAGGGGGAACTTCGGGAACTGATATCTAATTATTATGTTTGGCTAAACAGCTCTCTTGATTGGCTCTCCTCTCTTTCTTTGTGACGTTGATATAAAAAAAAAATGGAAGTTTATACCAATTACGAATTCATTCTTCACAAACGCACCTTGATGAACCTTGGACTTTGTTGAGGAATAAATTAAGGTTTGATTAGGGATCTTTTCAAAGTGGGTGAAATATGAGAAGGGAAAAATAAGTAGGGCAAATAAGTACGCAATCACACATACACACAGACTCACTCGAGAGGCGAAAGAAATGTAGTGAATGCTTAATGAGATTCGCGAACTGTTTCTAGGAAAGAGAAGAAGCATTTTTTCATTACAGTATTTGATTACCCTCGGGGGACGTCGAACTTTGCTCGCATTTAAATATTCGCGGAATATCAAAAAGGTAAAATTCGCTTAGGAATAACTAATAAGGGGAAACGCACTTTTTGCCTGCCTGCCTCGTCTCTCTTCCCATGCTTTTAATTTGTTTCTATATTTGATTTTATTTATATTAAATTTGTTTTATATTTTCATGCATGTATGAATATATATTTATATATATATGAATAACTTGATCACGAAGCATATAAAACGTAATGCTATGTACAAATAAAAGTTTTTGCCACGAAGGAAAAATGAAAAGCGTGATAGCCAAGCACTTTCGGTCTAGTGCAACCCTTTACTAAGGCACAACTGATCGTACAGAGGAAAAACAGTCAAAGTAGGCTTAATATCCAAACTGACATTACAAGATTAGCAATAAGGTCGATTTCACTCTACAGAAACGAGGAAACGCCTGAGGGCAGGATAAGCGAAATTTTAGGCAGCCACACCTTGGACGATCACACACGTGTTCAACAGATGATTCATCCAAAAAACCATACATTTTGAAAAAACAAGGAAGCATATACAACTTATTACCATGAAATTTATAAAAATGTTCCCCCAAAAAATTATTAATGAAAAGACGAAAAAGAGAAAATAAATACATCGAGCAAGAGAGAGGAGAGAGAGAGAGAGAGAGAGAGAGAGAGAGAGAGAGATAATAATAACTATATACATGTGGGACTAATTAATTAGTAGTTCATTTATTTTAAGGTCCTTCATAAACATTTTACAAATATACAGGTCCAAATGGTACAACCCCAGACTGAGATTTAGGTTGTTTTTATTAGTGATTTGTATAATTGCTGATTCCAGTAAATTTCTTGAAACATAATCTAATTAGATCTAGCAATTACAGAGGTTCACCCCAATTAATACAATGAGATTTTTCACTCAGATGGATAAACAGTGCATTTGAAGTCTTGGCTGTTCTAACTGAATTGCTGCTTAATACCTACACATAAATTTTTACTTGACTGTCCAACATAAAAAGATAGGCAATCCTTACAAGGAATTTTGTAAATGATGTTGTTATTTGTTACGGGACTATTCTTAATTAGCATATCTTTAATGGTATTGTTATAAGAGAACACTACATTAACATTAAACGATTTAAATATTGATTTTATGGTTTCAAATCCACGAAAGTAAGGCAAGCTAAGTACATTTTTAGGCATTTCTTTTTCATTACTAGCAAAACTAAAACTTTTTGTGAGCTTTTTGATAACATAAATCAATTATTAGGTGGGTAGCAGAGATCGTTTCCTATATTTTTTATGTATTCTATTTCTTGGTCAAGATATTGTGGACTCGTGATACGCAAAGCACGTAGGAACATAGAAGAGAAAATTTTAATTTTAATATTAAGATGGTGGCCAGAATAAAAATGTACATATGTTAAATTATTTGTGAGTTTTCTATAAATACTGTATTTACATTGGAAAGATTCTCTATGTATTAAAATATCTACTATGAGATTCAGGGCCTCTGTAACACGGTTTTTTGGACTTTGCTCCTTATCAAAGCATCAGATGTAGCTGAAAGTTGACATATGTATATTTTACAACCACTCACAAATTTTGTCAGCATTATCAATAACCTAAACCCGATGGTTTTAATTTTTATAGAGTAAAAATTATCCAGCCAACGCCATGGCCAATGATTATGAGCCAAGAGTTGACAAACATTCATTACATAAGCAAGGTAAACACCTTTTGCCCCGCCCATCCACCAGGCAGAAACTCATTCACCTTGTTCCATCGGCTCTGAAACCCAAAGACTTTATGAATGGCGGAACGATACATAGATGTGGGTGGGGTATCTGCGCTAGCGTAGTAATACTACTGTAGCAGTAGTGCCGCAACAGTATAGCAGTAATATACATGAATTAAACGTTTAGGCCAACTGCTGGGATCCTTGAGGAGCATTTAGCACTTCTTATAACTACTCGAGAAATTATTTTTTATAGCCAGAAGTTAAATTTTCTAATCCAACAATGCCCATGATAGCCTTCAGTGTTATCCTGAATTATAACGAGGCCAAAGTGGGGGGAGCCTCATGAAGTCATCATTCTGACAATCATTATTGGTAAAGGTTTAAAACCAAAATACGGTACGGGCTATTTTTTTTTCAGTAAATAGGTAGATAGCCAATAGATAAAAATTGCTTGACATTGGATATAGCAGTTATCAAATCAAGCTTGCCTACTATGTTTTTGAAAATTACCAACTATTCCCTACATCTTGTCAATCTGATTGTGACCTATAAAGTAGACTGTAATTTCTTAGGAAACTTATTTTAGGAGTTAGACTAATAATTGAAGTGTTTTGTATTTATTAACATATTTTGTTGGTATGTTCATTATGACAATTATCAGTGGAGAGGTTTCAGAGTTCATAAAGGTGTGCTGCTTTGCTTGTATTTAAATTTGTATGTCATTGTTGCCAGAGGTATAGCCTTCATTACGTATAGCCAATCATCCATCAAGAGAGAGGGAAGAAATGCTGTCATAAGTTACGTAACAAGTGCGTTCGAAACCTTTTCTCTGAGTAAGTTGGCCCGTCTTCAAAAAAAGTCACTTTTACATTATAAGTACCAAATTTTAAGCGTTATAGTTATGAACTGCATAGATAAAAAGTTATTGCGAAAAAACCCTGTTACAGAATCTCATAGTAGGAAAGGGATGACATTGTTATTTTCAATTTCAACAGTGAATTTTATGGATGGCACTAAATTATTCAATTTAGACAATAAATCATTTACATCGATACCAACAGGTAAGACTACTAAGATGTCATCTACATATCTGTACCATTTTAAGGGGACAAGTTTGATATTCGGGAGGTGTTGTATTTCAAAAAATTCCACATATAAGTTTGAAAGGAGAGGTGATAAAGGGTTACCCATGGCCATACCAAATATTTGTTGATAATATTCTCCATTAAAAATAAATCTGCAATCACAAATACATAACTTAATCAATGAAACATTGTACTAAACCCTAGTGATATCTTTGTCAGTTTTGATGTATGTTCCTTGTTTACAAAAGTCCCTATTGACTCTTTGCTAGAATATTTAAGTAATGAGATTCTATTGCATGAATTGCCTATGTCCGTTAGTCACATAATTTCATTGATTAAGTTATGTATTTGTGATTGCAGATTAATTTTTAATGGAGAATATTATCAACAAATATTTGGTATGGCCATGGGTAACCCTTTATCACCTCTCCTTTCAAACTTATATATGGAATTTTTTGAAAGACAACACCTCCCGAATATCACACTTGTCCCCTTAAAATGGTACAGATATGTAGATGACATCTTAGTAGTCTTACCTGTTGTTATCGATGTAAATGATTATTGTCTAAATTGAATAATTTAGTGCCATCCATAAAATTCACTGTTGAAATTGAAAATAACACTGTCATCCCTTTCCTAGATGTTTTAATACATAGAGAATCTTTCCAATGTAAATTCAGTATTTATAGAAAACCCACAAATAATTTAACATGTACATTTTTATTCTGGCCACCATCTTAATATTAAAATTTAAATTTTTTCTTCTATGTTCCTACGTGCTTTGCGTATCACGAGTCCACAAAATCTTGACCAAGAAATAGAATACATAAAATATATAGGAAAAGATCTCTGCTACCCACCTCATATAATTGATTTATGTTATCAAAAAGCTCACAAAGAGTTTTATAGTGTTGCTATTAATGAAAAAGAAATGCCTAAAAATGTACTTAGGTTACCTTGCTCTCGTGGATTTGAAACCATAAAATCAATATTTAAATCATTTAATGTTAATGTAGTGTTCTCTTATAACAATACCATTAAAGATATTCTAATTAAGAATAGTCCCGTAACAAATAACAACATCATTTACAAAATTCCTTGTAAGGATTGCCAATCTTTTTACGTTGGACAGTCAAGTAAAAATTTATGTGCAGGTATGAAGCAGCATATGTATTCAGTTAGAACAGCCCAGACTTCAAATGCACTGTTTATCCATCTGTGTGAAAAATCTCATTGTATTAATTGGGGCGAACCTCTGTAATTGCTAGATCTAATGATTGTGTTTCAAGAAATTTACTGGAATCAGCAATTATACAAATCACTAATAAAGACAACCTAAATCTTAGTCTGGGATTGTACCATTTTGACCCGTATATTTGTAAAATGTTTATGAAGGACCTTAAAATAAATGAACCACCAATTAATTAGTCCCACATGTATATAGTTTAATTAAATTCTCTCTCTGCTTTCTCTTCCTCTCTCTCTTTTCTCTCTTCTCTCTCGCTCTCTCCTTCTCTCCTCTCTCTCTCTCTCTCGATATATTTATATTCTTTTTTCGTCTTTTCATTAATAATTTTTTGGGGGAACATTTTTATAAATTTCTTGGTAATAAGTTGTATATGCCTCCTTGTTTTTTCAAAATGTATTGTTTTCTGGATGAATCATCTGTTGAAAATGTGTGTGATCGTCCAAGGTGTGGCTGCCTAAAAATTCGCTTATCATGCCCTCAGGCGTTTTCTCGTTTCTGTAGAGTGAAATCGACCTTGTAATGTAAGTTTGGATATTAAGCCTACTTTGACTATGTTTTTCCTCTGTATGATCAGTTGTGCCTGAGTGAAGGGTCGCTCTAGACCGAAGTGCTTGGCTATCTCGCTTTTCATTTTTCCTTCGTGGCAAAAACCTTTATATATATATATAGTATTGTATATATATATATATATGTGTAGTATATATATATATATATATATATATAATATATATATATATATATATATATATGTGTGTGTGTGTGCGTGTATATATATATATATATATGATATAATATATTATATATATATATATATATACATATACACGTACACTTTACATATAATGTAAACTGTATATGTACATAATTATGTATATAGATATATATATATATATATATATATATATATATATATAATTTCACATACACGTACACAACATTTTATAATAAATGTATATGTACCAATAAGTATGTATATATATAATGTATTATATTATATATATATTATATATATATATATATATATATATTATATATATATATATATATACACATATACACGTACACCACATATTTATAATAAATGTATATGTACATAATTATGTAATGTATATATATATTATATATATATATATATATATATATATATATGTATGGTATATATATACACATATACAACGTACACACATATTTTATAATAAATGATATGTACATAATTATGTATGGTATATATATATATATATATATATATATATATATATATATATATATATACACGTACACACATATTTATAAGTAAATGTATATGTACATGATTATGTATGTATGTATATATATTATATATATATAGGTATATATAGTATATATATATATATATGGATATATATGATATATATATATATAATATATTAGATATATATATATATATATATATATAAATCTATATATAGATATATAATATATATATATATATATAATATATATATATATATATAATATTACATACATATATATATATATATATATATATATATATATATATATATATATATATATATATATTATAAATATGTGGGTAATACTTGCATATGTATATAATATTATACTATGTACTACGTGAATATGGATGTGCGTATATTCACGTCCCTGTTATGTATTTACTGCATTCACTACATTCTTTATCTTCTGTTTTCCATCCTTTTTAGCTTTGGTTCTCAAAAGAGAGTAGAGGATCATAATGACTCTTATTAGTATAATGAACCAAATATTTAAACTCAACTCAAATAAAACTGGAATTTCTGGAATTTAAGATAAGTTTTGTTGTAGACGTCCAGATTTCTGAACGAAGATCCCAATTATATCTTCCATAACAAGCTCCTCGGAGTACAACTGACTTTACCTTTTTGAATTAAATACGGATTTGCATATTCGCGTTCCGTCAATTTGTCGTTGATATGTCTTAAGACATAAAAAATAGTTTTATCTATTCGTTTTTATTCGAGCGGGATTTGCATCTGCAGAGGCACCGAAGCGAAATATCTGATAGGTTGATTGATTGCAGTTTTTAAGGCGGCATTGCAAAGATCATTATTTTCGCATCATATAATGCAAATGGATTTTAATAATGAAAGAACGAAATTATAAGGGAGCAAGTGTGATCCGACCTCCAGCTAACTCGGGGTGCGTGCTAAAATCTACTGTCAAATGGAGAGCTGTTTAACCAACGAAAATTAAAATGAATACGCTATATTTTCAATGTTAATTTTTCTGAACCGTTTAACTCGCACATTATTTAATTTTTGCATTCTCATTCTCATGAATAAATCATAAATATCCTATTCTAAAATTCCTGCATCTTTTAACTCAACGCAAAACACCTTTTTCAGACCTTTTTCTGCTTTTCCATAGACCTTTCCTACCCTCTCAATTACCCTCTCAACAACAACAACCACAACAACAACAAATTGGTTTGTAGGCCTACTCCCCGAGGAAGCGAAAATACATTTCGTTACAAGAGCGTCGTAAAATCGTTGAAAACTATCTTTACGTTGAAATGAACGCATATAAAAGATGGATTCAGTTTTGTCTTGTTTACTATAAAGAGCTTCTGATGTAATCTCGTCAGATTTCAGTCCCTCTTCCTGTAGAAAAAAAAAAAAGATTCTTTTACAAGAAAAAAATCACATCATTAAAATACCATGAAGATCTCGTTAGAGATCATTTCCTTGTCGAGTGGAGGGTTTTTATGTACCGTTATTTATATTGTTATTCAATAGATGAAACCTCTTCATATGGAACAAGCCCACCAAAGGGACCACTGAGTTGAAATTGTGGCTTCCGAAGAATATGGTGGTCATTAGGAAGGCATAAGAAGAAGTAAAGTTTAAAAAAGGGAAATAAGAAATAGATAAACATAAAACTGTATTAAAATGAAAGAGGAATAGTATAAGGGTAGTCATACATTGCACTTTCGCTTTGAACGTTTGAAGTTCCATTTGCGCAACATCGTCAGGGAGGTCGTTCCAGAGTCCAGCGGTGTCAGGACTCGAGGATCTCCTCTGGAACTGAAGAATTCGACAAGAATGTCATGGAACCCTTTTAAAACCTATTCTGACCTTTTGATAGAATAAGTGCACTTAACGAGAGGATGAATTGTTACATATTTTGGAGACTTTTCGTAAGGAATAGCTTTTTCTTTTTCCCGTTAAAGTTCAGGACCCTCTCAAAGCATTACAAGACAATATATGTATTATCTTTGTTATCGAATAGAAACAAACTATTCATCGTTTTCTTTACATTTTCCTCAACGTTTATATGTGGCAAATTGGTAGCACAGAAAAACGATGTGCAGTATTGTGAATCAAATCTGTATTTAAACTGGAATGGATGTATCTCATAAAGGAATTTATGTGCTTCGCTTACAGGCGCGAAGTGCAGAATGCAAGGAATATCTTCAGATATACAAGAGAAAAATATTAATGGAAATGGTTGCAAAACTTTTCATCATAAAATTAAACCACCCAAGGCATAATTGCTGTATTCAATTAGTTATCAGACCATTTGGGAACAATTTCTTTCTTTTCAAGCTGAGTGCAAGAATAAATGTTCTGTGAACTCATGCAGGAATAAGAATACTCTTATCGAACATTCACAAACATTTTCCATTTTCTGGTCTGAGACGGATCATACCGCGAGATTCATTATGTCATTATTTTGCAAGGAGCTTACCAAATAATGTGCTTATAGAATCACCCAAGAGTGAAATGACTTGCGAGAATCCAGAAGCGTGAGTAACATATTTCCTTCTAATGACATAAAAAATGAAATGAAACGACACACATACACACACACACACACACACACACACACACATATATATATATATATATATAATTAGTTCCAAATATCTCTTTTGATCATTATGCATTATGACTAAGATCTTATATACCAAAGCGTCTTTCACTAGACGAATGACATACATTTTTTTAAGTAGCATTTAAGTAGCGGATTCTGTGCTTATATAATCGACTTCCTATTTCCCGTCTATTGTAAACACAGAATAATTATAATGATTTGTTGAGTGATTATCAAACAGCGGTTTTGAATATTTTTCATCGTATGGGAATGCCACGACGACTAATTGCTTAGTCACTGAAATTCATTGTCATTGCCTCACAAAGAGAACATTTTTGCAGGTTGAGATGCAAGATAATATTTTATATATAAGATTTTATATATATCGATTTTCTAAGATGAGTTGTCAAATGATAACGGAATATCTTTCTGCCAGATCTTCTGTAAGAATTTATAAATTGCTTATATTGGTTCTCTTCTCTCTCTCTCTCTCTCTCTCTCTCTCTCTCTCTCTCTCTCTCTCTCTCAAGTTTTCTGACTAGGTGATTTGAGAATGTCGAGGCAGGAGAGGGGAGGAATTGGCATGATTTTTGAAATCTGTAACCTTTACGCTAATTTAATTTTTTATCAGTTGAATCAATGAATTTGTAAACACTCCCAAAATCGGCCTCGCTATTTTGGTGTCTAATGAATATTCTGCGGCTTACTTAGTGTTTTGGGGGTGGGGGGTGGCTCTCCATTTTAACAAAGGTAATTTGGATTATGTTGTTTTTATTAAAAAAAATAAAATGGTCGCGCGACTTACCTGCCGAGGGCAGAGAATGATCTTTTTTTTATCCTTAATCTAAGTCGGTGATCATTTAAAATTTGTATATGCAAATGAAGAGTTTTTGTCTACTTGCGTTGATAAAAATATTGATTCCTTTTTTTTTTTTTTTTTTTTTAAAGAATGCCGGCCGTGAATTACTTTTTGTTTTTGCACAAAAAAAAGAATTTGACATTTACTTACGGTTAGGCTTATCTGCGCTTTAGCTAAAAAAAAAAAACAAAAAAAAGAAGAAGAAGAAAAAACAGTCATTTCCTATATGAGGTACCTAAGTTCAATGAATTATTTTCTAAACATTTTTGCTTTTGTAGAAATCGAAAATGAAAAAAAACTTATGTCCGCGTTCGACTTTGAAAAATAATAAACCTAAAATTATTTTTCCGCGTAACGTTGGCACTGACGAGGGACTATCTTTTTTTTTCTTTTTTCTTATTTTTGCTGCGCGTAGGATAAAATATATACATATTTAAAACAAGACATATTTCTTAAGGACGACATACTGAAAAGTTCTCCTACAGAAATAAATCAATTAATATCATTTCCATCCGAACGAAAGCCCACTCGAGGAAAACGTAAAAAAAAAAAAAAAAAAAAAAAATGCTAAGTGAAAATCAGTCCAACCTTTCACCTAAGTTAGAGAAAATCTCGACAGAGAAAAATAATACCTAACTTGTTAGAAAATCGCTTCGTCTCGTTTCGTGAAAATGGTCAGCAAAAGTTCCTTGAGAAATCTCAGGGGAAACTGAGAACTTCTGCTGCTCGCAGTCGCAGTTCGTTACATACCGGGAAAAGACTAATTGGCACCTCATGGGACGCAGCGAGCCAATCGGGTGAGCAGGTTGATTACAGGTGAGAGAGTCAGGGGGCGATGTGCCTACCAGTCACCAATCGCCTGTTCTTGTTCATTTTCTTCAAATTTTATGATGTACGTTTTTATTTATTTATTTATTTATTATTTTTCTAAAATTCTTGGGACTGATCTGTATTATCCCTTTATTACCTCCTACTGATCACCTTAATATTGTTTGGAAGCTTGAATTTCAAGATAGTGGCCCCTTTGGTGGGCTTGTTCCGTATGAATAGGGTTCATCATATGAATAATAATAATAATAATAATAATAATAATAATAATAATAATAATAATAATAATAATAATAAATACTATAGAAGATGGATGCCGGGTACCAACTCAAGAAAAGAGACAACATAATCAACCATCTGATGTTCATGGACGACATCAAGCTGTATGGTAAGAGCATCAAGGAAATAGATACCCTAATCCAGACTGTAAGGATTGTATTTGGGGACATCAGGATGGAGTTTGGAATAGAAAAATGCGCCTTAGTCAACATACAAAAAGGCAAAGTAACGAGAACTGAAGGGGTAAAGCTACCAGATGGGAGCAACATCAAACACATAGATGAGACAGGATGCAAATACCTATGAATAATGGAAGGAGGGGATATAAAACACCAAGAGATGAAGGACACGATCAGGAAAGAATATATGCAGAGATTCAAGGCGATACTCAAGTCAAAACTCAACGCCGGAAATATGATAAAAGCCATAAACACATGGGCAGTGCCGGTAATCAGATACAGCAGGAATAGTGGAATGGACGAAGGCAGAACTCCGCAGCATAGATCAGAAAACCAGGAAACATATGACAATACACAAAGCACTACACCCGAGAGCAAATACGGACAGACTATACATAACACGAAAGGAAGGAGGGAGAGGACTACTAAGTATAGAGGACTGCGTCAACACCGAGAACAGAGCACTGGGGCAATATCTGAAAACCAGTGAAGACGAGTGGCTGAAGAGTGCATGGGAAGAAGGACTGATAAAAGTAGACGAAGACCCAGAAATATACAGAGACAGGAGAATGGCAGACAGAACAGAGGAGTGGCACAACAAACCAATGCACGGACAATACATGAGACAGACTAAAGAACTAGCCAGCGATGACACATGGCAATGGCTACAGAGGGGAGAGCTAAAGAAGGAAACTGAAGGTATGATAACAGCGGCACAAGATCAGGCCCTAAGAACCAGATATGTTCAAAGAACGATAGACGGAAATAACATCTCTCCCATATGTAGGAAGTGCAATACGAAAAATGAAACCATAAACCACATAGCAAGCGAATGCCCGGCACTTGCACAGAACCAGTACAAAAAGAGGCATGATTCAGTGGCAAAAGCCCTCCACTGGAGCCTGTGCAAGAAACATCAGCTACCTTGCAGTAATAAGTGGTACGAGCACCAACCTGAAGGAGTGATAGAAAACGATCACGCAAAGATCCTCTGGGACTATGGTATCAGAACAGATAGGGTGATACGTGCAAACAGACCAGACGTGACGTTGATTGACAAAGTCAAGAAGAAAGTATCACTCATTGATGTCGCAATACCATGGGACACCAAAGTCGAAGAGAAAGAGAGGGAAAAAATGGATAAGTATCAAGATCTGAAAATAGAAATAAGAAGGATATGGGATATGCCAGTGGAAATCGTACCCATAATCATAGGAGCACTAGGCACGATCCCAAGATCCCTGAAAAGGAATCTAGAAAAACTAGAGGCTGAAGTAGCTCCAGGACTCATGCAGAAGAGTGTGATCCTAGAAACGGCACACATAGTAAGAAAAGTGATGGACTCCTAAGGAGGCAGGATGCAACCCGGAACCCCACACTATAAATACCACCCAGTCGAATTGGAGGACTGTGATAGAGCAAATAATAATAATAATAATAATAATAATAATAATAATAATAATAATAATAATAATAATAATAAAATAATAATAATGTTAAAAATATCCACAATTATGTATTAAAAATATATTTCTTCATTGAAACGTTAAAATGTAATGAAGAGGATAGTTTCCTCCCGAAGAGCAACTAAAAATGTGGGCGGGGCGAGAAAATAACAGCTCATCATCGAAGTGCTGGTCCGTGTGTTAAGTAATCCCAAACTCAACAGGCAGTTGCGCCAACCTCCTCGACCTCCGAACCTGTGAAGTTGCTCCTGCTTGCACTGCATAGGTGCCATAGTCGGAAACATCCACAAGGGACGTCGGCTATCTGGAGAAAGAGGGGAAAAGGAAGCAGAGCATCAGGGTTCACATGGTCAACGTCAGTTTTAAAATTAAAATCTTTTAAGTATTGCCAGGCAATGAAACTGTTTATAAAAAGTTCTTCATTAGTAAACGACTTATTATCTTCAAAACATTCCCAGTTTATAGCGGCGCCTTCAACTAATCTTCTCACGTGAGAATCGTCGCTTTTAAAAATAATTTGTGCACCATCCCAATTGATTCTGTGGTCTAAATTACAGTTGAAAAAGAGGCTGATGGTAAGATTTCTTTATTATATGTTTTAATTCATAGGGATGTAAACAGTAACTCTTTCAAATTTTCAGTCTTTAGAAAAGCTACCAACAAAGAAAATTATATTAATTATTTTTCCCACCACTCACAACAAGTTAAAAAGAATGCAATTATGAGTTTTGTTTTAAGGGCCCTTTGTATATGCGACCCCGCATTTCTAGAAGGAGAATTCTAACATGTCCTAGACACTTTTAGGTCCTTAAAATACCCAGAGCATTTTATTACTGACGCCATTAGCCGAGCTAAAAAGAAGTTTTACATTGGTCAAGATAATAAGGAAATGAAAGACAAGAAACATGTATCATTGCCCTTTCACGATGTAATCTCAAAAGTAGGTTATTGTATAAATAAGCACCAAAAGGACATAGAAATTGTTTATACCTACAAAAACACTGGCAAAAGCTCTTACAAAGAACAATAACAGTACCAAGAGAAATAACGATATTTACAAGGTTCCATGTCATGATTGTAGTGGTTGTTACTACGGGGAAAGTGGTAGGGGATTAGAGGTAAGATTAAGGGAACACAGAAGGGCCTATGATCTTCATGCACAGGGCAGCGCTTTGGTGGCTCATAGTTTTAATTTAGACCACAGAATCAATTGGGATAGTGCACAAATTATTTTTAAAAGCGACGATTCTCACGTGAGAATATTAGTTGAAGGCGCCGCTATAAACATGGGAATATCTTTTGAAGATAATAAGTCGTTTACTAATGAAGAACTTTTATAAACAGTTTCATTGCCAGGCAATACTTAAAAGATTTTAATTTTAAAACTGACGATGACCATGTGAACCCTGATGCTCTGCCTCCTCTTCCCCTCTCTCTCCAGACAGCCGACGTCCCTGTGGATGTTTCCGACTATGGCACTATGCAGTGCAAGCAGGAGCAACTTCACAGGTTCGGAGGTCGAGGAGGTTGGCGCAACTGCCTGTTGAGTTTGGGATTACTTAACACACGGACCAGCACTTTGATGATGAGCTGTTATTTTCTCGCCCCGCCCACATTTTTATATGCTCTTCGGGAGGAAACTATCCTCTTCATTACATTTTAACGTTACACTGATGAGGAACACCGTTCAGGTGTTCGAAAGTCTCTGTTCTATATTTTTACATAGAAATATATTTTTAATATATAATTGTGGATATTTTTTAACAATTTGTTTTCACGAAACTGAGCCGTGGCAGAGTGGGTTAGGTCGTCAATTGAGTGGTTAAGCAACATTGGGGCTGGTCAGTCGTTGGCTGGGCGACCGCTCTCCTCGGCGTTGATTCCATGGGAAAGGATCTTTACCGTAATTTCCTCAATCTACTCAGCTGTAAATGAGTACCTATTACTGATGGGGTAGGGTCCAGCTATGGGTTAAATAGCAAAACTCAGCAATGATGGAAAGAAATGAAGAATAAAACGACAACGACGGAAATGGAACCTCTGGCAACAGAGGAGCTTCGTCCGGCAGCCAGGTATTCAGCCCAATTGAAGGGAAGGACGGTCAGGTACTTGGAGGTCGTCATCCAGCAACTGACCACCACAACGACAGTAACCAACAACCAGAGACTGGAGCTAGAGAGGCAAACCAGAGGAAGAAATGGACGAGAGAGAAGAAAATAAGGATTATATTGAGATGCTACATCAGAAGCAACCCGACGGAGAGATATAGAAGAAGGTTGGTCAACATCTGGAATGTCCAAGTAAGGAACATAAAGAAAAAGAACTGGCTCTCCCCAACAGAAAGAGAGAAACTGGAAAGGGAAATGACACACGACAAATAATTACACGAAGACGAACTGAGAGACGATGCCACAGAAGACGACAGGGATGATGAGGAATCAAACAACGACACAAGAAGAAACACCGACGAAGTAACAGACAGGACGGAATGGGTAGAAAAGATCAGACAATGGATGAACAAAGATCCCCTCCATGAAAGCCTACAACACCAAGAAATTAAGGGAGAAAACAAGTGAGGTCAATGAAATAATGAGACTAATACACACCACCAATATCACAAAAACAAATAACTTGACATATGCAGGAGCAAGATTAGTAGCAGAACTGATGGGGGCACGAACACCAACACCACCAGCACAACCAACCCAACAGAAACCAAAACAGCAACCACCTTGGAAAAGGCGCCTGGAAAAGCAAATCATGGTGATGAGATCTGACTTGAGTAAACTGAAAGAGATGGCAGAAAAAAGGCTAAGAAGCAAGAAAACAAGGGAGGAACTGAACGAGAAATACAAAGTACACGAGAGGGGACTAAACAACACAATAGAAGATGTAAAACAGAGGCTTAAGGCCAAAGCATATAAGATCCAACGATACATGAACAGGAAGAAGGGATACCAACAGAACAAACTATTCGGAACCAACCAGAAAAGACTATACAGCCAACTAAGAGGGGAAGACAACCACCAAGAAATTCCTGAAGCCGAACCAAGTAAGAGACTCTGGGAAAACATATAGAGCAATCAGGTATCACACAACAAACATGCAACATGGCTCCAGGAAGTCAAGGCAGAAGAAACAGGGAGAATAAAACAAAGATTCACTGACATCATGACAGACACAGTCAGACACCAACTAGAGAAAATACCCAACTGGAAAGCCCCAGGTCCCGAAGAAGTCCATGGATACTGGCTCAAAAACTTCAAGGCCCTACACCCAAGAATAGCAGAATAACTCCAGCATTGTATCACAAATCACCATGCGCCCAAATGGATGACCACAGGAAGAACATCCTTAGTCCAGAAAGACAAATGTAAGGGAAATATAGCCAGTAATTACAGGCCTATCACCTGCCTACCAATAATGTGGAAGTTACTAACAGGTATCATCAGCGAAAGGCTACACAACTACCTAGAGGATACAAACACCATCCGCCATCAACAGAAAGGCTGCAGAAGGAAGTGTAGGGGCACAAAAGACCAGCTCCTGATAGACAAAATGGTAATGAAGAACAGTAAGAGAAGGAAGACCAACCTATGCATGGCAGGGATAGACTATAAGAAAGCCTTCGACATGATACCACACACATGGCTAATAGAATGCCTGAAAATATATGGGGCAGAGGAAAACACCATCAGCTTCCTCAAAAGTACAATACGCAACTGGAATACAAAACTTACAAGCTCTGGAATAAGACTAGCAGAGGTTAATATCAGGAGAGGGATCTTCCAGGGCGACTCACTGTCCCCACTACTCTACGTAGTAGCAATGATTCCCATGACAAAAGTACTGCAGAAGATGGATTCTGGGTACAAACTCAAGAAAAGAGGCAACAGAATTAACCATCTGATGTTCATGGACGACATCAAGCTGTATGGTAAGAGCATCAAAGAAATACCCTTATCCAGGCTGTAAGGATTGTATCTGGGGACATCAGGATGGAGTTTAGAATAGAAAAATGCGCCTTAGTCAACATACAAAAAGGCAAAGTAACAAGGACTGAAGGGATAAAGCTACCAGATGGGAGCAACATCAAACACATAGATGAGACGGGATACAAATACCTAGGAATAATAGAAGGAGGGGATATAAAGCACCAAGAGATGGAGGACACGATCAGGAAGAATATATGCAGAGACTCAAGGCAATACTCAAGTCATACAGTGCAGGAATAGTGGAATGGACGAAGGCAGAACTCTGCAACATAGACCAGAAAACTAGGAAACATATGACAATATGTTTCCCAAGAGCAAATACGGACAGAGTATACATAACATGGAAGGAAGGAGGGAGAGGACTACTAAGCATAGAGGACTGCGTCAACATCGAGAACAGAGCACTGGGGCAATATCTGAAAACCAGTGAAGACGAGTAGCTCAAGAGTGCATGGGAAGAAGGACTGATAAAAGTAGACGAAGACCCAGAAATATACAGAGACAGGAGAATGACAAACAGAACAGAGGAATGGCACAACAAACCAATGCACGGACAATACATGAGACAGTCTAAAGAACTGCCCAGCGATGACACGTGGCAATGGTTACAGAGGGGAGAGCTCAAGAAGGAAACTGAAAGAATGATAACAGCGGCACAAGATCAGGCCCTAAGAACCAGATATGTTCAAAGAACGATAGATGGAAATAACATCTCTCCCATATGTAGGAAGTGCAATACGAAAAACGAGACCATAAAGCACATAGCAAGCAAATGTCCGGCACTTGCACAGAACCAGTACAAAAAGGGGCATGATTCAGTGGCAAAAGCCCTCCACTGGAGCCTGTGCCAGAGACACCAGCTACCTTGCAGTAATAAGTGGTACGAGCACCAACCTGAAAGAGTGATAGAAAACGATCAGGCAAAGATCCTCTGGGACTATGGTATCAGAACGGATAGGGTGATACGTGCAAATAGACATGACGTGACGTTGATTGATAAAATCAAGAAGAAAGTATCACTCATTGATGTCGCAATACCATGGGACACCAGAGTTGAAGAGAAAGAAAGGGAAAAAATGGATAAGTATCAAGACCTGAAAATAGAAATAAGAAGGATATGGGATATGCCAGTGGAAATTGTACTCATAATCATAGGAACACTAGGCACGATCCCAAGATCCCTGAAAAAGAATCTGGAAAAACTAGAGGCCGAAGTAGCTCCAGGACTCATGCAGAAGAGTGTGATACTAGAAACGGCGCACATAGTAAGAAGAGTGATGGACTCCTAAGGAGGCAGGATACAACCCGGAACCCCACACTAAAATACCACTCAGTCGAATTGGAGGACTGTGATAGACCAAAAAAAAAAAATAATAAATAAATAAAAGAATAATAATAATAATAATGATGATGATGATGATGATGATGATGATGATGACTTTGCTCAATCTATTCTCCCATACCTTAAGTGCTGATGGCAAACATGTCACGACTTCTGAAACTTAAAAAAAGAAAGAAAAAAAAATCATTGAAAGCTTGAATTCATCCTTCGTACGCGAAATTGGTGTTTTTTTTCTCACAAAATCGGTAAATAAAAATAGTTATTTATTTTTTTTTTAGCAACACTGCTTCTTTCTTACAAACGCCAATTTGGTTTCTTTTATTTGCCTCTCAATAAATCGTAACAATTAAGGGGAACTTCGGGGACAGATATCTAATTATTTTTTAAAAGCACATACAGTTTCCGAGTGCCATGTGCTCCAGTTTGTGTGTATGTGCGTGTGTGTGTTTTTTTTTTTTTTTTTAACTTTAGTGCCCAAGTAGTTGCAGTCACACTGTAAAAGCTTCATTTACTACTCTCATTTCTGGAGGAGGCCAAGGACTTTTTGCATGACTTCTGCTCTCTTAAAATTTCACGAATCAAGATTCATCCTATACACTCATGGTGTTATTGATTCTTTCTAATGAACCGAATTCATTAAAAAAAAAAAAAAAAAAAAAAAAAAAAGTGCATCCTGGCCACTCCCGAACTGCCAAAAGTGAAGAAAACAATGCCAAGGCAGATGCAAAAGTAGAAAAATGAATGGAAATTTACACGAACTAAGAAACTTTTAGGATAAAAAAAAAAAAACAAATGCGATGCTAGACGAGAACAGTATCCACTAAATACGGGTTCCGTAATCGAGGATTTAATGCCATGTTGTTAAAAATGTTCTTTATGAATTATTAACGAATAGAATCTTTAACAACGAGTCAAATGGACTAAGCAGTGAAGGGAAAATCAGACTCGAAAGAAAAGACAGTGAACAATAGGTATCCAAACCTATCGAGACTTCGGAA